>NC_035445.2:18797056-18894402 GCF_002127325.2 Helianthus annuus | reverse complement strand
GGATCTTATGCTGTTAAAGGTGAAAAACTAACCAAATATTTAGAGATAGTCAAAGAATTGGCACTCTCTTTTGTCTCTTTCAGCTTAACACAGGTACCAAGGAGGATAACACGGAAGCTGATGCATTGGCCAACCTAGGATCATCCTTAAAGATTCCAGAAGATATAAGTATCCCTATCATCCATATCCTGGCTCCTGCTATTGAAAATCAGGTGGCCATGGAAATAGAAGAGGATACTGCAGTAATCCCTAGTGAAGAAGCTCAACTTATGCAGGATCATGGATCTCACCAATCATGAGATACTTGCAATACGGGGAGATTCCGATGGGAGAAAATCCTAGAGCTTTCAGGATTAAGGTATCTCAATTCACAATCCTAAATAATGTGCTATATAAACGATCTCTTGCAGGACCATATTTAAGATGTATCGAGGATCCTGAAATTAAAGAAGTGTTGAGAGACTTCCATGAAGGAGATTGTGGAAACCACACTGGGGGCAGGGCATTGTTCTCAAGGATCCTTAGAACAGGATACTACTGGCCAACCATGAAAAGGGATGCTGTAGAATATGCTAGGAAATGTGATCCTTGTCAAAGACACAGCAATATCCTTCATCAACCAGCTGAACTGCTACACCCTATACCATCCTCTTGGCCATTCATGAGATGGGGGATGGATATAGTTGGCAAGCTCCCTAAAGCACCTGGTGGAAAAGTATTTATGCTTGCCATGACTGACTACTTCTCTAAGTGGATAGAAGCTGAAGCCTTTGCTCAAGTCAGAGAAAAAGAAGTTATATCCTTTATCAAAAGAAACATTATAACTAGATTTGGCATTCCCTCTGAAATTGTATGTGATAATGGTTCCCAATTCATTGGAAGCAGAACCACTAACTTTTGTGACAGTTGGGGAATTAAGATGATAACATCAACACCAGTTCATCCACAAGCCAATGGCCAAGCAGAATCATCCAACAAGATCATCATCAACAATCTGAAGAAGAAGCTAGGATCCAAGAAGGGAAAATGGGCAGAGGAGTTACCTTATGTGCTATGGGCTGATAGGACAACTCCCAAGAATGCCACTGGTCAAACACCTTTCTCTTTAGTATTTGGGGTAGAAGTAGTGATCCCAACAGAGATGGTGATCCCAACTGCTAGAACAAGTGCTCGTGATCCTGAAGAGAATACTAAAATCCTGGCTCAGGATTTGGATACTATTGAGGAAATCAGGGATCTGGCTAGGATAAGAATGGCAAGCTACCAACAAAGAATGGCTGGTGCTTACAACAAAAATGTTAGAATAAGGAAGTTCCAAGTCGGAGATATGGTGTTGAGAAAAGCATTCCAAAACACTATCAATCCTGCTGATGGGAAGTTAGCACCAAAATGGGAAGGCCCTTACTTGATTGAAGCTGAAGCAGGAAAGGGGGCATACAGATTGCTAACTATGGAAGGAAACTTGTTACCACGAGCCTGGAATGCTGTTCACTTAAAGAGATACTTTATGTGAACATGATCCTTCAAGCATGTGATCCTTACTCTGAAGTATCCTCGAAGGATCCCGGTGATGTCAGTGATCCTTACTCTGGTAATGTCCTTATCTTAAAACTATTACATTTCCTTACTTTTTACCTAAGGATAAGGATCATGTATCCTTCATCCTCTTCTCACGAACCATTTGAGTTATGATAGTTCAGGTATCTTCAGCATATCGTTAAAGCTCTTCGAAAGCACCACAGATCCTTGGGTTCAACCCCAGTTATCCTTGGGATTATCCCCAGTTACCGCCAACAGCGCACGATGATCCTGATATAGTTCACGTCTTTGGGACCAGTACCCACTTCCGGGGCTGACAACCTCATCGTACTGGCTATACCCAGGATCCTCCGTATAATGGTAGACGTACCATACATCCGTTCCTAAGGTTTCTAACGTTTTCACGTTAGCAAAGGTTTTGACATTTTCATGTCACTAAGTTTGGATAGTCGCCACTAAGGGCCATACTCCAGTTTACATACGATCCTTTGGGCTTGTCCCTAGTTATCCTTTGGGCTTGTCCCCAGTTATCCTTTGGGCTTGTCCCCAGTGATCCTTTGGGATCATCCCCAGTTATCCTTTGGGCATGTCCCCAGCTACTAACTTATCTTTTATATTGGCTTAGTCCCAAGTTATGTTTCATTTTTCAGGTTTTTAAAGTTAAACACATAAGGATCCTTAATCCTTATTATCCATTAAAATCTCATCTACGGTTATCTTGATTAAAGGTTAGGATCCTAACTTGGATCCTCAGGTATGATCCTTGACCATTTTGATTATACTAAACAACCCTTACACTTTGACAACCAAACCTATGATCCTTGAAATTGATTGCTTCAGAAATTTTCAGTGTCAGGATATTTGATCTAGGATCATATCCTAAAATTATTAAACATGGTTTGCTCAACTCTTGTTACTCTAACAAATATATTTCTAAAACAACTAGAAAATAAAGAGGATAAATAAAGGATAACTACACGAGATAAGCCAGAAAGATTAAAGTTATTTTATTAACAAAAGGATCTTAAACCCTTTCAAAAAGTTGTCAAAATTGCCAACCCACGTTTCTACCAGCAAAACGTGGCCCGTCCACATGGGTTGGCAAAGGGTGTCCATTGTCTATGCGGTCTTAGCAGGTGCAGGAAATTAAAGGCGGCAGGATCACAAAGGCTTCATCCCCCAAACAGAGGATCCCTCCACCTTTTGTAATCCTACCTATTGTCCAAAGGATCCATGATCCTTAACCCTAAAAACTATTGTTCAAGTTACAAACCATAATTGTTTCAAACATCAACAACCACAAACAAACCACTACCAAAACTTAAAAAATTGGGCTCCGGCCTAGTCTCGAAATATCCATCATCGCCCAATCCAGCAGCTCACACCTTTGCTGCTCCATCACCACCAGCGTCTCCACCCTGATCCTTGTCAGCATCACCGCCCTCCAGCATTGGGATCTCCTCAGCTTCGTCCTCATCCTCCAGCTCTGCCAATCTTGCCTTCCAACCCTCCACGTCCCATGAGCTTTTGTCAAAGGCAGGATCCTGAGCCTCCGCAGCCATCTGTAGTTATATCTTGTACATGGCAATTGCGGCAGAGACCTTGGCATCCTGGGTGATCTCCTGCTTCTCGCCATCCATGTCGACCAGCCTTTGAGCAGCCTCATCCTTTGTAGCCCGGAGTTCCTTCTCAAGATCGGCTATCTTGAGATCCTTCAATACGCCCATTTGTTGGAGGTCGGCGATTTGGCTTTCCTGATCCTCGACATGGCCAAGGTAGGTCTCAATCTCAGCAAGTTTCTGCAAAAGAGAAAAAAGGTAAGTTTAGGATCAGGTGATCCTCAAAGAAGCAGGATATACAGGCAGAATACACAAGCAGGATATTCGAGGAGGATAACCAACAGGGGCAATGATCCTTACCTCATTGACATAGTCGAGAAACTGTTGGCAGATCAGGGGAAATCCTTGGAGATCCTCAGAAGTCTTTCTCTTCTTCCCCTTACCCCTAACAGGTGCTTTAGGGGCCGAAGCAGAGGGACTGGCAACAGAAGTCTTCTTTCTTGAAGACTTGACAGTGGCAAGTTCATCAATCCCGAACTTAGAGGCAGACTTAGTAGACTTCCCAGCGCCTACACAATCAAAACAAGATAAGTCTCCTAACTAATTTAACATTTTTGCATAGAACTTACTTTTTGGTAAGGATACTTACTTGACATTGTGGCAGATGCGGAGGATACTTCTTGTGAATCTTGGATGGTGACTTGAAAACTTCTGGTCTCAGGATCAAGCTTTTTGAAAGCTAAAACTCTCTCTCTTGCAGCAGGGGTTAACTTGAGATGAGCAATGGAGATAGCTGCACAAAGGACAAAAAAGACATTAGTGATCCTCATCATAAGAGACAAGTCTGATGGTGATCCTTCCAGGATCCTCTATCCTACCATGGGTGGCCCACTCCTTGGGCAGATCCTTCCCATTAGGGATGGTATCCCTCCTTATAAAGAAGAAACGACGCTTCCAGTTTGTATCATTTTTGGTAACCTTTAAAACAGGGTGATCCTCCCCGGCCTTCCGTTTCAGCAAGTATCGATAGGAACCAAACGTGGTAAGATCATAAAGCTCGGCTAGCTCTGACATCCCTAAATCAATCCCCTCCTGCTCGATGATCCTCTCGAAGGTATACAAGACCCTCCAGATCATCGGCATAGCTTGGATATAAGATATGCCGGTCAAAGAAAAGAAAGATTGGGTGAAGGCCGGAAAAGGATACGAATATCTTATGGTAAACGGAGTTGCAGGAAAGGCCACCCAGGCGTCAGAAACAGAGTCACTCAAAGCAGTGGATGTGAATGACTTGAAAACAGCATCCGCCGGAAAACAATGACGAATCCTATCTACATGAGCATCGGTAAAGCAACATCTCTTCGTAGGAGAGTCCTTAATGATCCCTTGGCTTCTCAGGGGACTGCTCTTCTTGTGATCCTTATGGGGAGAATTTCGGAGCAACATACTCGTGGCAGAACAAAAACAGAGCAAGAGCAGAAAAAACAAAGCAGGAAAAGGAAGAAAGAAAGGAAGAGAATACCTGATCAATCTTCGGTGGAGATTATAAAGGGAGTATATCCTGAGTTTAGATAACAAATCGATCCTTACCCTATCTCCTATTTATAATCATGATTTGCAGGGATGTCACTTCAGTGACGTAATGATCGCAACGGCTAGTCCGGTTATAACGGCTAGTTATCCGAGTTGTCCGTTGAAGATAAGATCAGAACAAAATATAACTCATTAATTTACAATAAACTCCTTATATTTTGGGGGCAATTGTTAGGGCTGGATTTTTACAATACATGATCCTCACGTGTGATCCTAATCAGTGATCCTTGTTTCTTTGGCAGATAGTGATCCTCAGCAGAGTTCCAGGATCAGGATCACGGACCATCATAGGATCCTCATGCTAACAGTTGCTTTCGTTGAATTTAATGTTGTTTTGCAGGACATCTAGCAGGATCCGCTCTTAAGAATCACAATCACAGGACGCGTCTTTACAACTATAGCATGTGCTTAATCGGAGATGGACGTTGTGAAGGATATGGAAACTTGGCATGATTTAAGGGCGATAATTTAGGCTAGATTTACTTTTGTTTCTAAAGGGGTAATGAGCTGATTATTAGTCTTTTTACCTAAAATAGGTCACCTACACTTGTATATATAACACTCTTCCTCATTCGGAAGAACACACAACACAATTCTCACACGCTTAGACACTCGAAACTATAGTGATCCTTGTACCCAGCTCATTATCATCCGAAGTTGTAACTATTTTTCTTATATTAAAGTTTGGTGATCGGTAGTTGCCATCACCCGAGGTTTTTTATGCCGGAGATCATACATTGATCAAGGGCTTTTTCCTCGTATAAATCATTGTGTCTTTGCGTATTTCATAGTGAAAGTGATCCTTTACTTTTTCAACAAACCAAGCATCATACCCCGTTTACATAGAGTTTGGTTGCATTATCCTTTGTGTGATTTTTGACCAAAACAGCAGTGATCTACAAAAGGAAGCCGAATTGGAGGTCTAACAGCTGGATGAGGCCAAGGATCCTTGGATACTACATACTGATGGATCCTCAAATGTCAAAGGCACAGGGCTTGGTATACTACTAAAATCGCCACAGGGGGACATAATACCCCATTCCATAGCTTGTGAGTTCCAAGCCACTAATAATGAGGCTGAATATGAAGCCTTAATCGCTGGCTTACAAATGGCTAAGCATATGGGGATCAGGTATCTTGAGGTATACGTGGATTCAGTGTTAATCACTAATCACTTTAATGGATCCTATGCTGTGAAAGGTGAAAAACTAACCAAGTATTTAGAGATAGTCAAAGAATTCGCACTCTCCTTTGTTTCTTTCAGTTTGACACAGGTACCAAGGGAGGAAAATACAGAAGCTGATGCATTGGCCAATCTAGGATCATCTTTGAAGATCCCAGAGGATATAAGTATCCCCATCATCCATATCATGGCTCCTGCTATTGAAAATCAGGTGGCCATGGAAATAGAAGAGGATACTGCAATGATCCCTAGTGAGGAAACTCAATCTTATTCAGGATCATGGATCTCACCAATCATGAGATACTTACAACATGGGGAGATTCCTATGGGAGAAAATCCTAGGGCTTTCAGGATTAAGGTATCTCAATTCACAATCCTAAATAATGTGCTATATAAGCGATCTCTTGCAGGACCATATTTAAGATGTATCGAGGATCCTGAAGTTCAAGAAGTGTTAAAAGACTTCCATGAAGGAGATTGTGGAAACCACACTAGGGGCAGGGCATTGTTCTCAAGGATCTTAAGGACAGGATACTACTGGCCAACTATGAAAAGGGATGCTGTGGAGTATGCTAAGAAGTGTGATCCTTGTCAAAGACACAGCAATATCCTTCATCAGCCGGCTGAATTTCTACATCCTATACCATCCTCTTGGCCATTCATGAGATGGGGGATGGATATAGTTGGCAAGCTCCCTAAGGCACCTGGTGGAAAAGTATTCATGCTTGCTATGACTGACTACTTCTCCAAATGGATAGAGGCTGAAGCTTTTGCCCAAGTCAGAGAGAAAGAAGTTATATCCTTTATTAAGAGAAACATTATAACTAGATTTGGCATTCCTTCTGAAATTGTATGTGATAATGGTTCCCAATTTATTGGGAGCAGGACCACTAACTTTTGTGACAGTTGGGGAATTAAGATGATAACATCAACACCAGTCCATCCACAAGCTAATGGTCAGGCAGAATCATCTAACAAGATCATCATCAACAATCTGAAGAAGAAACTTGGATCCAAGAAGGGTAAATGGGCAGAGGAATGGCCTTATGTGCTCTGGGCTGATAGGACAACCCCCAAGAATGCTACTGGTCAAACACCCTTCTCTTTGGTGTTTGGGGCAGAAGCAGTGATCCCAACAGAAATGGTGGTTCCAACTGCTAGAACAAGTACTCGTGATCCTGAAGAGAATGCTGCAAACTTAGCTCAGGACTTGGATACTATTGAGGAAATCAGGGATTTGGCTAGGATAAGGATGGCAAGCTACCAACAAAGAATGGCTGGTACTTACAACAAAAATGTCAGGATAAGGAAATTTCAAGTTGGGGATATGGTCTTAAGGAAAGCATTCCAGAACACCATCAATCCTGCTGATGGGAAATTAGCACCAAAGTGGGAAGACCCTTACTTGATTGAAGCTGAAGCAGGAAAGGGGGCATATAGATTGCTAACCATGGAAGGAAACTTGTTACCAAGAGCCTGGAATGATGTTCACTTAAAGAAATATTTCATGTGAACAGGATCCTCCTGGCACATTTGATCCTTACATTGAGAGCATCCTCAAAGGATCCCGATGATGTCAATGATCCTTACTCTGGTAATATCCTAATCCTAAACTATTCCATTTTCTTATTTTTACCTAAGGATAAGGATCATGTATCCTTCATCCTCTTCTCACGAGAATTTGAGTTCTGATAGTCCAGGTATCGTCAGCATATTATTGATAGTCTTCAAAAGCATCTCAGATCCTTGGGTTCAACCCCAGTTATCCTTGGGCTTGTCCCCAGTTTCCGCCTATAGCGCACGATGATCCTGGTATAGTTCATGTCTTTGGGACCAGTACCCACTCCAGGGGCTGATAACCTCATCGTACTGGCTATGCCTAGGATCCTACGTATAATGGTAGACGTACCATACATCCGTTCCTAAGGTTTCTAACGCTTTCACGTTAGCTAAGGTTTTGGCATTTTCATGTCACTAAGTACGGATAGTCGCCAGTAAGGGCCATACTCCAGTTTACTTACGATCCTTGGGCTTGTCCCCAGTTATCCTCGGGCTTGTCCCCAGTTATCCTTGGGCTTGTCCCCAGTTATCCTTGGGCTTGTCCCCAGTTATCCTTTGGGCTTGTCCCCAGTTACTAACTTATCTTTTATATTGGCTTAGTCCCAAGTTATATTCCATTTTTTCAGGTTTTCGAAGTTAAATAATTAAGGATCCTTAATCCTTATTATCCATTTAAGTTTTACTTATGGTTATCCTGATTAAAGGTTAGGATCCTAACTTGGATCCTCAGGTATTATCCTTAACTATTTTTAATTTCATTCATTATTCATTTGAATAACCCTTAGACCTTGACAACTATGATCCTTGAAATAAACTACCTTGAAAATTTTCGATTATAGGATATTTGATCCAGGATCATATCCTAAATTTCTTAAACATAATTTGCTCAACTTTTCTCACTCAAACAAACATGTATCAAAACAATTGGAAATAAAAGGATAATAACACAAGATAAGCGACAAAAGTTTAAGATTTTATTTATTAACAAAGGGATTAACCCTTCAAAGGTTGTCAAAATTACCTACCCCAAGCATCTACCAGCAATACGTGGCCCGTCCGCTGGGGTAGGTAAAGGGTGTCCATGATAATAGGTTCAAAAGTAATGCACGGATATAAAGGCGGCAGGATCACAATGGCTTCATCCCCCAAACAGAGGATCCCTCCACCATTTGCAATCCTACCTATTGTCTGAAGGATCCTGGATCCTTAATCCTAAAACTATTGTTCAAAGTTACAGACCATCATTAAAAACATCAACAAACACAAAAAAATTGGGCTCCGGCTATGACTAGAAGTTTCCTTCATCGCCCAATTCTGCAGCTCAAACCTTCGCTGCACCATCACCACCAGCTCCACTTGCTTCTCCCTGATCCTTGCCAGCATCACCACCTTCAAGCATTGGGATCTCCTCAGCCTCCTCATCATCCTCCAACTCTGCCAACCTCGCCTTCCAGCCCTCCACGTCCCATGTGCTCTTGTCGAAGGAAGGATCCTGAGCCTCCGCAGCCATCTGCAGCTGGATCTTATACATGGTTATCGCAGCAGAGACCTTGGCATCCTGGGTAATGTCATGCTTCTCATAATCAAAATTGATCAGCATCCTGGCAGCTTTATCCTTGGTGGCCCGGAGCTCCTTCTCAAGATCAGCAATCTTGAGATCCTTCAGCACACCCATTTGTTGGAGGTCAGCAATTTGGCGATCTTGATCCTCGACGTGGCCAACATAAGTCTCTATTTCAGCAAATTTCTACAAGGAAAGCAAGGCATAACGTCAGAAACAAGTGATCCTCAAAACTGTCAGGATAACAAACAGGGGCAGTGATCCTTACCTCGTTGAAGTAGTCTAGAAACTGTTGGCGGAGCAGGGGCAGGCCTTGTAGATCCTCAGAGGCCTTTCTCTTCTTTCCTTTACCCTAATAGGTACTTTAGGGGCTGAAGCAGTTGGGCTGGCAGCAGGAGTCTTCTTCCTTGCAGATTTGACATTAGCAAGATCATCAATGCCAAACTTTGAGGCAGACTTAGAAGATTTTCCAGCACCTACACAACCAAAATAAGATAAGTATTCTAATTAAACTTAAAAATTCTACATAGAATTACTTCCTAAATGAGGATACTTACTTGACATTGTGACAGAGGCAGAGGATACTTCTTGGGAATCTTGGGTAGCAACCTGGAAAGTTCTTGTCTCCGGATCAAGCTTCTTGAAGGCCAAAAGTCTCTCTTTTGCAGCAGGTGTCAACTTCAGACGAGAGATGGAGATAGCTGCACAATAAACAAAGAAAATATTAGTGATCCTCACCCTAAGGAACAAATCTTATGGTGATCCTTCCAGGATCCTCTATCCTACCATGAGTAGCCCACTCTTTGGGCAGATCCTTCCCATCAGGGATGGTATCTCTCCTAACAAAAAAGAACCGACGCTTCCAGTTTGTGTCGTTCTTGGTGACCTTGAAGACAGGATGATCCTCTCCAGCTTTTCGCTTAAATAGATAACGATGGGGTTCGAAAGTGGTAAGATCATACATCTCAGCCAGCTCCGCCATACCGAGGTCAATCCCCTCTTGTTCAATGATCCTCTCAAGGGTATACAACACCCTCCAGATCATGGGCATAGCCTGGATATAGCAGATGCTGGTGAGAGAGAAGAAGGATTGAGTGAACTGTGGGAAAGGATATGAATATCCTATCAAGAATGGAGTAACAGGAAAGGCTACCCAAGAATCAGAGATAAAATCACTCAAAGCGGTAGAAGTAAAAGACTTGAAGATGGTGTTCGCCGGAAAACAATGACGGATCTTGTCAACCTGAGGATCGGTAAAGCAGCACCTCTCGGCGGGAGAATCTTTGATGATCCCTTGACCCTTCAAGGGACTGTTCTTCTCAGGATCCTTATGCGGGGAGTTCCGTAGCAACATCTTTGTAGAATAACGAGAAGAGATAGGAAAACAGAGCAAGAGAAGAAAGAAAGAGGAAAAGAGATACCTGATTGATCTTCGGACGAGAATATAAAGGGAGTCTCTCTTGAATTTAAATGCAAATTGATCCTATCTCTAACTCCTATTTATAATGTTGATTTGCAGGGCTGTCACTTATGTGACGTAAGGTTTGCAACGGCTAGTCCGTCTCCAACGGCTAGTTATCCGTTAACTTGTTGCGGATAAGATCAAACAAAATTCAACTCGTTTATTTACAATATTACTCCTTATATTTTGGGGGCAATTGTTAGGACTGGATTTTTATGACTTATGATCCTTACATGTGATCCTAACCAGTGATCCTAACCAGTGATCCTTGTTTCTTTGGCAGATAGTGATCCTCAGAAGAGTTCCAGGATCAGGATCACGGAGTATCCTAGGGATCCTCATACTAACGGTTGTTCTCTTTGGATTTAATGTTGTCTTGCAGGAATTTCGAGTAGGATTCGCTCTTCACAACGTAAACAAGGAACCTGTCACGCTACTTTGGCATGTGCATAATCAAAGATGGACGTTGTGGACGATATGGAAACTCAACATAATTTAAGGGCGATAATTTAGGCTAGATTTACTTCTATTCCTAAAGGGGTAACGAGCTAATAGTTAGGTTATTTACCTAAAATACGAACATTTACACTTGTATAAGTAGCACTCTTCCACATTCGGAAGACATAACACACTTCCCACATGCTTTGACATACGATACTGTTTTGGTCAAAAATCACACAAGGATAATGCAACCAAACTCTAAGTAAATGGGGAATGATGCTTGGTTTATCGAAAAGGTAAAGGATCACTTCAGAATGAAATATGCAAAGACACAATGATTTATACGAGGAAAAAGCCCTTGATCAATGTATGATCTCCGGCATAAAAAACCTCGGGTGATGGCAACTACCGATCACCAACTTCAATATATCAAAATATGGTTACAACTTTGGATGATAATGAGCTGAGTACAAGGATCACTATCGTAATGTGTGTCTAAGCGTGTGAGAATTGTGTTGTGTGTCTTTCGAATGGGGAAGAGTGTTATATATACAAGTGTAGGTGGCCTATTTTAGGTAAAAAGACTAATAATCAGCTCATTACCCCTTTAGAAATAAAAGCAAATCTAGCCTAAATTATCGCCCTTAAATCATGCCAAGTTTCCATATCCTTCACAACGTCCATCTCCGATTAAGCACATGCTATAGTTGTAAAGACGCGTCCTTTGATTGTGATGCTAAGAGCGGATCCTGCTAGATGTCCCTGCAAAATAACATTAAATTCAATGAAAGCAACTGTTAGCATGAGGATCCTATGACGGTCCGTGATCCTGATCCTGGAACTCTGCTGAGGATCACTATCTGCCAAAGAAACAAGGATCACTGGTTAGGATCACGTGTAAGGATCATGTATTATAAAAATCCAGCCCTAACAATTGCCCCCAAAATATAAGGAGTGATTTTGTAAATAAATGAGTTATATTTTGCTTTGATCTTATCTGCAACGAAGGATTCGGATAACTAGCCGTTAAACTCGGACTAGCCGTTGCAACCCTTACGTCATAGACGTGACAATCCTGCAGATCATGATTATAAATAGGAGATAGGGTTAGGATCAATTTGCATTTAAATTCAAGATATACTCCCTTTATAATCTCGTCCGAAGATCGATCAGGTATTCTCCTCTTTTCTTTCTTCCTTCTCTTACTCTGTTTTTCTGCTCCTCTGTTTCTATTCTTCTGTGAATATGTTGCTCCGGAATTCCCCTCACAAGGATCACAAGAAGAACAGCCCCTTGAAAGGTCAAGGGATTATCAAGGACTCTCCTACTGAGAGGTGTTGCTTCACCGATGCTCACATCGATAGGATCCGTCACTGCTTTCCGGCGGATACTATCTTCAAGTCTTTCACTCCCACCGCTCTAAGTGATTTTGTTTCTGACACATGGGTAGCTTTTCCTGCAACTCCGTTCACCATAGGATATTCATATCCCTTTCCAGCTTTCACCCAATCTTTCTTTTCCCTGACCGGCATGTCTTATATTCAAGCCATGCCGATGATCTGGAGGGTTCTGTATACCCTGGAAAGGATCATCGAGCAAGAAGGGATTGATTTAGGGATGTCGGAGCTGGCTGAGCTATATGATCTTACCACGTTTGGTTCCTGTCGATATTTGTTGAAACGGAAAGCTGGGGAGGATCACCCTGTTCTTAAGGTCACCAAGAATGATACAAATTGGAAGCGACGATTCTTCTTTGTTAGGAGGGATACCATCCCTAATGGGAAGGATCTGCCCAAGGAGTGGGCTACTCATGGTAGGATAGAGGATCCTGGAAGGATCACCATCAGACTTGTCTCTTATGATGAGGATCACTAATGTCTTTCTTTGTTTTTTGTTTATTGTGCAGCTATCTCCATCTCTTATCTGAAGCTGACACCTGCGGCAAAAGAGAGGCTTTTGGCCTTCAAGAAACTTGATCCGGAGACAAGAAGTTTTCAAGTTGCCATTCAAGATTCACAGGAAGTATCCTCCGCATCTGCCACAATGTCAAGTAAGTATCCTCATTAAAAAGTAGTTCTATGTAGGATTTTTTGAATTAGTTAAAGTACTTATCTTATTTTGATTGTGTAGGCGCTGGGAAATCTGTCAAGTCTGCCTCCAAGTTTGGTATTGATGATCTTGCAAACGTTAAATCTGCAAGGAAGAAGGCTTCTGCTGCCAGTCCCTCTGCTTCAGCCCCTAAAGCTCCTATTAGGGGTAAGGGAAAGAAGAGAAAGACTTCTGAGGATCTTCAAGGATTCCCCCTGCTCCGCCATCAGTTTCTTGATTACGTTAATGAAGTAAGGATCATTGCCCCTATTGGTTATCCTACTCGAATATCCCGCTCGAATATCATGCCTGTATATCCTGCCTGTATATCCTGCCGGCTTCTTTGAGGATCACCTGGTCCTGGACTTACCTTTTTCCCTTTCCGCAGAAACTTGCTGAAATAGAAACCTACCTTGGCCACGTCGAGGATCAGGATCGCCAAATCGCCGACCTCCAACAAATGGGCGTGTTGAAGGATCTCAAGATAGCTGATCTTGAGAAGGAACTCCGGGCTACAAATGTGACAACTCGAATTTCCAAGATTCGATTTCATATGTATTACACGATCATGTATTGACTAGTCACTTATTTGCACATATGGTTGCCATGAAATTTTATACGTTTTGTTTGTTTGATTGTACATAGTTGTTTGTTTGTTACATTGTGAAACTTGTAAAATGTGTAAACTTGTTAGTATGAAACACATTTCATCACACAAACAACCTTCGAAGGATGTCCAACCTTCGAAGGATGTCCAACCTTCGAAGGATGTCCACGAAACATGATAGATAGATCGAAGGATCACGAAAGATAACTTTAGGTTCGAAACATAATCCTTCGACATCTTTCGGCCCAGTCTTTCAGATGGGCTTGGCCCATTCCTGTGATACGATTTAAAAACGTGAAAACATGTATGTTGGCTATTATTGTTCAAACCCTAGCTCCATTGTGTGTGACGGCAACCACGAATTTGCGGAGACTACTTGCTGATCAACTCTTGTTGCTTTCTATCCCGGTTAGTGTCTAGTGTTTATGATTTGTCACTAAATGTACGGTATGAATGTTATAATTGTCTAATTGTCTTGCAATATGTGTTTATATGATCGGATACGTACGGTATGAATGTTATAATGGTTTAGCAAGGATAATTAAAGTGAACTGCCATGATTGTTAAGATTCTGTTGATTAATCGGCTAGCAAATCGGATCCGTTGTGATATTGTATGATGATAAGGTTTTATGGATTGGTTGTGATATTATGCAATTCGGATTTGTTATTGTTCGTTGTTCTTGAAATCGGATCGTATAGGATAAAGTGTCAATCTTGTTCTTTTGGTTAAATTAGGGTTCATGAGGTTTATTATGAAAGTCCCTGTTTGATCGATTTTGGATAACCGATTTCTGGAAAATGTGTTAATTGATAATCACGGATAAAACTTAGAAACTTTGAATAAGCGTAACTGATTATGAAAACGTAACTGCTTATGTCGAAAGATACTTGTCTACTCGAAACATAGTTATTGTCGAAAGATGCTTGTAGTCGAAACATAGTTGTGACCGAAAGATATCTGTTGACCGAAAGATACATGTTGACCGAAAGATATGTGTGTGATCGAAAGATGACAATAGGTTCGAAACATAACCTTCGGTCCGAAAGATAACTGAGATAACTAATGTGTCGAAAGATAAGGGTGGATCGAAAGATGCTTGGTTATGAATGTACTTTGAAAGATGGAATTATATGTTTGATTTATTTGGCATGCCATGCTTGATGAACGTTAACATTTGTATACGTGAAGTAATACGTGTTGTGCCGTTATGCAAACTGACTGTTATGTGAACATTAAATTGCATGCGTATCATTGCGAACATGAACTGATTTGTTATACGTGCATACAATAGGACGTGACTAATTACTTGTGAGTGCATAATCTAGCATACCGAGCAAACCAAGGTGAGTTCACACTCTTACCAAGGCATGGGATTCCCGGGGTGTTGGGAATGGGATTGAAAGGTTGATTAGATACTTTATTGACACTATGCCTAGACTACTACTTTACTATCCTCGGTTGTGAAGGATACCTATAGTTACGAGTAGTCTAGTGGTTATACAACGTGGAACACCACCACACAGTAACGTGGAACACCACCACACAGTAACGTGGAACACCACCACACAGTAACGTGGAACACCACCACACAGTAACGTGGAACACCACCACACAGTAACGTGGAACACCACCACACAGTAACGTGGAACACCACCACACAGTAACGTGGAACACCACCACACAGTAACGTGGAACACCACCACACAGTAACGTGGAACACCACCACCAGTAACGTGGAACACCACCACCAGTAGAACATACAATCGGCCCAGTAGAGCCACCTGTTACAAACGAACTTACTATTACGCATTTACTTTCTGTGAACTCGCTCAACTAGTTTGTTGATCATTCTGTTACATGCCTTGCAGATCGTTAGGTACTTGGAGCTTGCACTGGTGAAGCGGGTCGTTGTGGACAAGGATCGTGACTTTTCCGTTAAACTATTATGACACTTAAAACTGTTAACTACTACTGGTTTATTTACTATGCTTCCGCTACATTTTGAAACGATGATTTGTTTGATCACCTTTTGTATTGAATGGATGGTTTTTATTAATAATTAATGTATGTTCAATATGATTGGTGGCTTGATCCTGGTCAGTCACGCTCCCAAGCGGTGATACTCCGCAGGTGGATTTTGGGGGTGTGACAGATTGGTATCAGAGCCATTGGTTATAGAGAACTTGGTTTTAATATGGAAAAACGTTTTTTATTAAAACCAGACTATAACCAGAACAGGGCTCTCAACGATCCACAACGACGCTTCGCTCCACGTGCAAGACTCAACTTCCTAGGTAATAAGGTTTATGTTTATTGCCTATATGTTAGAATTTGCATAGAACTTTGCTCGTAGTATGCTTACATTACCTTGCTCACAACTTGTCATTGCATGAGAATACTTATGTGCTTACACTCTTCTGTCATCGCACTATTCGCGAACCTTTCTCACTTATATTGCCTTTGATGTGAAGATCAATGGCCGCACGAATTACCATGACTCAAGCCCAGCTAGAGGCTCTCGTTGCTGCGGCAGTTGCAGCCGCCCAAGCAGGTAGTATACCCTGCAGTATAGACACTAGGATCTTTAGATCCTACATTAATTCTCGTACTTAACTTTGCCCTATTCGTACACAATAGGTCAACCCGCTCAGCAACAGCCTGGGTGCACCTTCAAGAATTTCATGGAATGTCGTCCTAGTTCGTTCAGTGGCACGGAGGGAGCAGTTGGACTCCTCCACTGGTTTGAAAAGCTCGAGTCGGTTTTCGAAATGTGTGAATGCCCTGAGGCTCGCAGGGTGAAGTTCGCCACTGGCACACTTGAAGGGATTGCGCTCACTTGGTGGAACGCACAAGTGCAGATCTTAGGGTTGGCAGCTGCTAACGCCACCCCATGGAACGACTTTAAGGAACTCATCAAGCGTGAGTACTGCACGCGTGAAGATATTCATAAGTTGGAGGATGAGCTCTACAATCTGAAGATGGTCGGATCGGAAATTGAAGCGTTTACTAAACGGTCGAATGAGCTGGCCGTTCTGTGCCCAACTATGGTGGATCCTCCTTACAAAAGAATCGAGTTGTATCTCAAGGGATTGGCCCCAGAAATACAGAGCCACGTTACCTCGGCTAACCTCAACAACATCCAGGAAATCCAGCGTCTCGCTCATCGCATCACCGATCAGGCAGTGGAACAGAATAAACTGCCTAAGCGTGTCAGTGCTACTGCTACCGCTACTGCTTCTACTACACTTGCTACTCCCAGTGAAAGTAAGAGAAAATGGGATGGGGATTCTAGCAAGGGGTCAGCATCAGTACAGTCACAAGCCCAGCAGCGAAGGACAGACAGTTATCAGAATCCCAGTCAGCACTCCTCTAGCAGCCACAGACAGGGAGGGTATCGAGGAAACCTTCCGAAGTGTAACACCTGCAACAAACATCACAGTGGCCAGTGTAATAAGGTTCGTTGTCAAAGATGCCTCAAGATGGGTCATGAGGCCAAAGACTGTAGGAGTCCACGGCCTGCAAATCAGAACCAGCAACTCCCACCGCCAGCTCCACAGAACCAGCAGCAGCAACCACAGCGTGGAAACCGGGGATGTTTCCAGTGTGGGGCAGAAGGACACTACAAACGCGATTGCCCTCAGTTGAACCAAAATCAGAACCACAACAATAACCAGGGCAACGGGAACAACGACAACAACGGGGGAAACAACAATAACAATGGCAACGAGGCAAGAGGTCGAGTTTTCATGTTAGGAGGAGGAGACGCAATGAACGCTAATTGAACTTATAACTTCTTTTTGGGTTTTTCATTATTATGTTTCCGCTATTCGAACAGAGTTTGGTTTGAACATCAAATGTCTTGGGTTTTATGAATTATTTTAACTACTATATTTTATGTTTGATGTGATGAATGGTTTGATATTATTGAACACACCTGCCGTATTTACGGACTTTACGAACAGGGTGCGCAAACCTTGTCTTGACAAGTTCGTTATTGTCTTTATCGACGACATTCTGATCTACTCCAAGAGTCAGGAGGAGCACGAGCAACACTTACGTCTTATCTTGGAACTTATTCGAAAGGAGCAACTGTATGCAAAGTTTTCAAAATGCGACTTCTGGCTTCGTGAAGTCCACTTCTTAGGCCATGTGGTGAACAAGGATGGGATTCATGTTGATCCATCCAAGGTTGATTCGATCAGAAACTGGCCAGCACCGCATACACCAACAGAAATACGCCAATTCTTGGGTTTGGCAGGATACCATCGACGGTTCATAAAAGACTTCTCCAAGATTGCTCAGCCGCTTACGTTACTGACACAGAAGGGTGTCACCTATCGCTGGGGAGAACCCCAGGAGACTGCTTTCCAGTACCTTAAGGATAGGCTCTGCAGCGCACCTATTCTCCCATTGCCAGAGGGCACGGACGATTTTGTAGTATACTTGATGCATCCATACAGGGTTTTGGATGTGTGTTGAAGCAGCACGACAAGGCCAATGCTTATGCCTCGCGCCAACTCAAGATTCATGAACGAAATAATACGACGCACGATTTAGAGCTGGGAGCTGTTGTTTTCGCGCTTAAGATATGGCGACACTACCTGTACGGTACCAGGTGCATGATTTACACCGATCACAGGAGTCTCGAGCATATCCTTAAGCAGAAGGATTTGAATATGCGTCAAAGACGATGGGTCGAGTTACTGAACGACTACGAATGCGCCATCAAGTATCATCCAGGCAAGGCCAATGTTGTGGCTGATGCCCTCAGCCGGAAAGACACTCTACCTAAGCGCGTGCGAGCGCTGCAGCTTACTATTCAGTCCAGTCTTCCTGCACAGATACGAGCTGCTCAGTTAGAAGCACTGAAACCCGAAAATGTCAAAGCTGAAGCCTTACGCGGCTCAAGGCAATGCATGGAACAAAGGGAAGACGGCGCCTACTATGTAACGGGGCGTATTTGGGTCCCACTTTATGGCGGTTTACGCGAGCTTGTAATGGATGAAGCTCACAAGTCTCGCTATTCGGTACATCCAGGGTCGGATAAAATGTACCACGACATCAGCACTACTTATTGGTGGCCTAGTATGAAAGCCCACATCGCCACCTATGTTGGAAAATGCTTAACCTGTGCGAGAGTCAAGGTTGAATACCAGAAACCCTCAGATTTACTTCAACAACCCAAGATACCACAGTGGAAATGGGAAGAAATTTCCATGGATTTCGTTACAGGCCTACCTAGATCCCAGCGTGGGAACGATACGATATGGGTGATCGTGGATCGACTCACTAAGTCTGCACACTTCCTACCTATAAAGGAAACGGATAAGTTCTCCACTCTCGCAGACGTATATCTCAAAGAAGTTGTTTCGAGGCACGGAGTGCCCACCTCTATTATTTCGGATCGCGATGCACGATTCACGTCAGAGCTTTGGCAAGCGATGCACAAATCCTTCGGCTCACGATTAGACATGAGCACAGTATATCAACCTCAGACGGATGGGCAGTCTGAGCGAACTATTCAAACTCTAGAAGACATGCTTCGAGCGTATGTTATCGATTTCGGCAACGGCTGGGAAAAGCACCTCCCTTTGGTGGAGTTCTCGTACAATAATAGTTATCACACCAGCATTCAAGCCGCTCCATTCGAGGCATGGTACGGGCGTAAACGCCAGTCACCTCTCTGTTGGGCAGAGGTGGGGGATAGTCAAATCACGGGTCCAGAGATTGTAGTGGACGCCACAGAAAAGATTTCAGAGATACGACAACGCATGGCGGCAGCACGCGACCGTCAGAAAGCCTACGCGGGCAAGCGTAGAAAACCATTGGAATTTGAGGTCGGGGACCGGGTTTTATTGAAAGTTTCACCCTGGAAGGGTGTGGTTCGATTTGGTAAACGAGGCAAACTGAATCCGCGGTACGTCGGACCATTCGAAATCTTAGAAAAGATTGGTAAAGTAGCCTACAGATTAAAACTACCAGCTGAACTCGGTGCAGTTCACAATGTATTTCACGTGTCGAATCTGAAGAAATGCCTATCAGATGAGACCCTTATAGTTCCTTTTAAGGAACTCACTATCGACGAGCGGTTGCAGTTCGTCGAGGAACCAGTTGAAATCATGGACCGGGATGTTAAGGTCCTCAAACACAAGAGAATCCCTCTTGTTCGAGTTCGTTGGAACTCCCAGCGTGGCCCAGAGTATACCTGGGAACGCGAAGATCAGATGAAAGAAAAGTATCCCCAGTTATTCGAAACCAATGCATCCACTTCTGAGGCTGAAGCTACTACTACTGAATTTCGGGACGAAATTCCAAATCAACGGGGGGATGATGTGACACCCCAGGAAAACCAGTGAACGATGTAACTTACCTAGCTTCCTCAGTGAGTGCGTACCAAATTTCGGGACGAAATTTCTTTCAAGTTGGGGATAATGTGACAACTCGAATTTCCAAGATTCGATTTCATATGTATTACACGATCATGTATTGACTAGTCACTTATTTGCACATATGGTTGCCATGAAATTTTATACGTTTTGTTTGTTTGATTGTACATAGTTGTTTGTTTGTTACATTGTGAAACTTGTAAAATGTGTAAACTTGTTAGTATGAAACACATTTCATCACACAAACAACCTTCGAAGGATGTCCAACCTTCGAAGGATGTCCAACCTTCGAAGGATGTCCACGAAACATGATAGATAGATCGAAGGATCACGAAAGATAACTTTAGGTTCGAAACATAATCCTTCGACATCTTTCGGCCCAGTCTTTCAGATGGGCTTGGCCCATTCCTGTGATACGATTTAAAAACGTGAAAACATGTATGTTGGCTATTATTGTTCAAACCCTAGCTCCATTGTGTGTGACGGCAACCACGAATTTGCGGAGACTACTTGCTGATCAACTCTTGTTGCTTTCTATCCCGGTTAGTGTCTAGTGTTTATGATTTGTCACTAAATGTACGGTATGAATGTTATAATTGTCTAATTGTCTTGCAATATGTGTTTATATGATCGGATACGTACGGTATGAATGTTATAATGGTTTAGCAAGGATAATTAAAGTGAACTGCCATGATTGTTAAGATTCTGTTGATTAATCGGCTAGCAAATCGGATCCGTTGTGATATTGTATGATGATAAGGTTTTATGGATTGGTTGTGATATTATGCAATTCGGATTTGTTATTGTTCGTTGTTCTTGAAATCGGATCGTATAGGATAAAGTGTCAATCTTGTTCTTTTGGTTAAATTAGGGTTCATGAGGTTTATTATGAAAGTCCCTGTTTGATCGATTTTGGATAACCGATTTCTGGAAAATGTGTTAATTGATAATCACGGATAAAACTTAGAAACTTTGAATAAGCGTAACTGATTATGAAAACGTAACTGCTTATGTCGAAAGATACTTGTCTACTCGAAACATAGTTATTGTCGAAAGATGCTTGTAGTCGAAACATAGTTGTGACCGAAAGATATCTGTTGACCGAAAGATACATGTTGACCGAAAGATATGTGTGTGATCGAAAGATGACAATAGGTTCGAAACATAACCTTCGGTCCGAAAGATAACTGAGATAACTAATGTGTCGAAAGATAAGGGTGGATCGAAAGATGCTTGGTTATGAATGTACTTTGAAAGATGGAATTATATGTTTGATTTATTTGGCATGCCATGCTTGATGAACGTTAACATTTGTATACGTGAAGTAATACGTGTTGTGCCGTTATGCAAACTGACTGTTATGTGAACATTAAATTGCATGCGTATCATTGCGAACATGAACTGATTTGTTATACGTGCATACAATAGGACGTGACTAATTACTTGTGAGTGCATAATCTAGCATACCGAGCAAACCAAGGTGAGTTCACACTCTTACCAAGGCATGGGATTCCCGGGGTGTTGGGAATGGGATTGAAAGGTTGATTAGATACTTTATTGACACTATGCCTAGACTACTACTTTACTATCCTCGGTTGTGAAGGATACCTATAGTTACGAGTAGTCTAGTGGTTATACAACGTGGAACACCACCACACAGTAACGTGGAACACCACCACACAGTAACGTGGAACACCACCACACAGTAACGTGGAACACCACCACACAGTAACGTGGAACACCACCACACAGTAACGTGGAACACCACCACACAGTAACGTGGAACACCACCACACAGTAACGTGGAACACCACCACACAGTAACGTGGAACACCACCACACAGTAACGTGGAACACCACCACCAGTAACGTGGAACACCACCACCAGTAGAACATACAATCGGCCCAGTAGAGCCACCTGTTACAAACGAACTTACTATTACGCATTTACTTTCTGTGAACTCGCTCAACTAGTTTGTTGATCATTCTGTTACATGCCTTGCAGATCGTTAGGTACTTGGAGCTTGCACTGGTGAAGCGGGTCGTTGTGGACAAGGATCGTGACTTTTCCGTTAAACTATTATGACACTTAAAACTGTTAACTACTACTGGTTTATTTACTATGCTTCCGCTACATTTTGAAACGATGATTTGTTTGATCACCTTTTGTATTGAATGGATGGTTTTTATTAATAATTAATGTATGTTCAATATGATTGGTGGCTTGATCCTGGTCAGTCACGCTCCCAAGCGGTGATACTCCGCAGGTGGATTTTGGGGGTGTGACAACAAAAGATGAAGCTGCTCAAATGCTGGTCAACATGGATGGTGAGAAGCAGGAGATCACCCAGGATGCCAAGGTCTCCGCCGCAATAGCTATGTATAAGATACAACTGCAGGTGGCTGAGGAGGCTCAGGATCCTGCCTTTGATAAAAGCTCGTGGGACGTGGAGGGCTGGAAGGCAAGATTGGCAGAGCTGGAGGATGAGGACGAAGCTGAGGAGATCCCAATGCTGGAAGGTGGCGAGGCTGGCAAGGATCAGGGTGGAGATGGAGCAGCAAAGGTTTGAGCTGCAGGATTGGGCGATGATGGATATTTCGAGACTAGGCCGGAGCCCAATTTTTTAAGTTTGGTAGTGGTTTTTGTTTGTGGTTGTGATGTTTGAAACAATTGATGGTCTGTAACTTAAACAATAGTTTTTAGGGTTAAGGATCATGGATCCTTTGAACAATAGGTAGGATCGCAAATGGTGGAGGGATCCTCTGTTTGGGGGATGAAGCCTTTGTGATCCTGCCGCTTTTAATTACCTGCACCTGCTATGACCGCATAGACAATGGACACCCTTTGCCAACCCATGTGGACGGGCCACGTTTTGCTGGTAGAAACGTGGGTTGGCAATTTTGACAACTTTTTGAAAGGGTTTAAGATCCTTTTGTTAATAAAATAACCTTAATCTTTCTGGCTTATCTTGTTTTGTTATCCTTTATTTATCTTCTTGTTTTCCAATTGTTTTAGAAATAATTTTGTTAGAGTAACAAAAGTTGAGCAGATCATGTTTCATAAATTTAGGATATGATCCTAGATCAAATATCCTATCATTGAAAATTTTCAAGGTAGTTTATTTCAAGGATCATAGGTTTAGCTGTCAAAGTGCAAGGGTTGTTCAGAATAATGAGTATAATCAAAATAGTCATGGATCATACCTGAGGATCCAAGCTAGGATCCTAACCTTTAATCAAGATAACCGTAGATGAGATTTTAATAGATAATAAGGATTAAGGATCCTTATTTGTTTAACTTCGAAAACCTGAAAAATGGAACATAACTTGGGACTAAGCCAATGTAAAGGATAAATTAGTAGCTGGGGACATGCCCGAAGGATAACTGGGGACAAGCCCAAAGGATCACTGGGGACAAGCCCAAAGGATAACTAGGGACAAGCCCAAAGGATCACTGGGGACAAGCCCAAAGGATAACTGGGGACAAGCCCAAGGATCGTATGTAAACTGGAGTATGGCCCTTACTGGCGACTATCCAAGCTTGGTGACATGAAAATGTCAAAACCTTAGCTAACGTGAAAACGTTAGAAACCTTAGGAACGGATGTATGGTACGTCTGTATGCCCCCTTTCCTGCTTCGGCTTCGATCAAGTAAGGGCCTTCCCACTTTGGTGCTAACTTCCCGTCAGCAGGATTGATAGTGTTTTGGAATGCTTTTCTCAACACCATATCCCCGACTTGGAACTTCCTTATCCTGACATTTTTATTGTAAGCACCAGCCATTCTTTGTTGTTAGCTTGCCATCCTTATCCTAGCCAAATCCCTGATTTCCTCAATAGTATCCAAGTCTTGAGCTAAGATTGCAGCATTCTCTTCAGGATCACGAGTACTTGTTCTAGCAGTTGGAACTACCATTTCTGTTGGGATCACTGCTTCAGCCCCAAATACTAAGGAGAAGGGTGTTTGACCAGTGGCATTCTTGGGAGTTGTTCTATCAGCCCATAGCACATAAGGCAATTCCTCTGCCCACTTCCCCTTCTTGGATCCTAGCTTCTTCTTCAGATTGTTGATGATGATCTTGTTGGATGATTCTGCTTGACCATTGGCTTGTGGATGGACTGGTGTTGATGTTATCATCTTAATTCCCCAACTGTCACAAAAGTTAGTGGTTCTGCTCCCAATGAATTGGGAACCATTATCACATACAATTTCAGAGGGAATGCCAAATCTAGTTATAATGTTTCTTTTAATAAAGGATATAACTTCCTTTTCTCTGACTTGAGCAAAGGCTTCAGCTTCTATCCATTTGGAGAAGTAGTCGGTCTTGGCAAGCATAAATACTTTTCCACCAGGTGCTTTAGGGAGCTTGCCAACTATATCCATCCCCCATCTCATGAATGGCCAAGAGGATGGTATAGGATGTAGCAATTCGGCTGGTTGATGAAGGATATTGCTATGTCTTTGACAAGGATCACATTTCCTAGCATATTCTACAGCATCCCTTTTCATGATTGGCTAGTAGTATCCTGTTCTAAGGATCCTTGAGAACAATGCCCTGCCCCCAGTGTGGTTTCCACAATCTCCTTCATGGAAGTCTCTCAACACTTCTTGAATTTCAGGATCCTCAATACATCTTAAATATGGTCCTGCAAGAGATCGTTTATATAGCACATTATTTAAGATTGTGAATTGAGATACCTTGATCCTGAAAGCTCTAGGATTCTCTCCCATAGGAATCTCCCCGTGTTGTAAGTATCTCATGATTGGTGAGATCCATGATCCTGAATAAGATTGAGTTTCTTCACTAGGGATCATTGCAGTATCCTCTTCTATTTCCATGGCCAACTGATTTTCAATAGCAGGAGCCAGGATATGGATGATGGGGATACTTATATCTTCTGGAATCTTCAAGGATGATCCTAGGTTGGCCAATGCATCAGCTTCTGTGTTTTCCTCCCTTGGTACCTGTGTTAGGCTGAAAGAGACAAAAGAGAGTGCCAATTCTTTGACTATCTCTAAATATTTGGTTAGTTTTTCACCTTTAACAGCATAGGATCCATTAAAGTGATTGGTGATCAATAATGAGTCCACATATACTTTAAGATATTTCACCCCCATATCCTTAGCAATTTGCAAGCCAGCAATTAAGGCTTCATATTCAGCCTCATTGTTAGTTGCTTGGAACTCACAGGCTATAGAGTGGGGTATTATGTCCCCCTGTGGCGATTTTAGTAGTATCCCGAGCCCTGTGCCCTTGACATTTGAGGATCCATCAGTGTGTAGTATCCAAGGATCCTTGGTCTCATCCAGCTGCTGGACTTCCAATTTTGCTTCCTTTTGTAGATCACTACTGAAATCAGCCACAAAGTCAGCTAGTGCTTGGGATTTGATGGCTGTTCTAGGCTCATATCTTATATCATGGGCACTAAGCTTTACTACCCACTTAGCCATTCTTCCGGACATCTCTGGTTTCCTGAGGACATTCTTGATTGGAAAATTAGTTCTAACAACAATAGTATGGGTTTCAAAATAATGTCTTAACTTAGTTGATGCCATAATTAATGCGAGAATAAGTTTCTCAAGGTGTGAGTACCTGGATTCTGCATCAAGTAAACTCTTACTTACATAGTAAATAGGATGTTGTGTACCTTCGTGATCCTTAACAAGGACAGCACTTACAGCGGTTGAGGATACCGCTAGGTATAAGGATAACACATCTCCTTTTCCGGGTTTCATTAATGCTGGTGCTGAGGACATATATTCTTTAAGGGCTTGTAAAGTATTCTCATGCTTTTCAGTCCATTCAAATTTCTTGTTTTTCCTTAGGATATCATAAAATTCTTTACATCTTTCTGAGGATTTTGATATGAACCTGTTTAAAGCTGCTATCCTGCCTGTTAGCCTTTGCACATCCTTAGCATTGGCAGGGGATTTGATATTCACCAATGCTTTAATTTGTTCTGGGCTTGCTTCAATGCCCCTCTGAGTTACCATATATCCTAGAAATTTTCCTGCTTTAACACCAAAGTGACATTTCGAAGGATTAAGCTTCATGTTATAATTATCAAGGATATCAAATGCTTCCTCCAAGTCCCTTAGGTGATCCTCAGCTTTCTTTGACTTGACTACCATATCATCTATGTATACTTCCATAGTTTGTCCTATTTGATCTTTGAACATCATATTCACCAGCCTTTGATATGTTGCACCTGCATTTCTTAGTCCAAAAGGCATGGCAATATAACAATATAAACTGGTTGGGGTCATAAAGGCTGTATCCTCTTGGTCAGATGGTTCCATCTGAATTTGTTAGAATCCAGATGATGCATCCATAAAGGTCAACAGTTCATGCCCCGCCGTTGCATCCACCATGGAGTCAATGTGGGGTAGTGGGAAAGGATCCTTGGGACATGCCTTATTCAGATCAGTGAAATCGACACATACCCTCCACTTTCCGTTTTTCTTTTGGACAACAACCACATTGGCTAACCATTTTAGATATTTTACTTCTCTGATCATACCTGCTCGAAGTAGTCTCTCTACTTCTTCTTGGATAATGGCATTCCTTTCTGGTGCAAACTTCCTCCTTTTTTGATGGATTGGTTTGATAGACCTGTCAATGCCAAGTTTATGAGTGATAATATTCTTAGATATACCTGTCATATCTTCATGTTTCCTTGCAAAGGTAGATTTTCTTCTTTTGAGGAAGGATATTATGTCTTCTTTCAATTCGCCAAGGATCCCTGATCCGATATAGATTTTTGATTCAGGATCACTAGGATCCAAAAGGATTTCGTCCACATCCTGTTCCCTTGCCTCCAAGACACTCCTTGGAGGATACTGTAATTGCTATTGCTCCCTTGGCTTCGAGGTTGGTTTCATGGATGAGGTATAGCAATCCTTAGCCTCTTGCTGGTCACTGTCGATCTTGATTATCCCCCATGGGCTAGGGAGTTTCACACATTGATGGTAGGTGGATGGGACTGCTTTCATATCATGTATCCAGGGCCTGCCAAGGATAACATTGCAACAAGATAAACAGTCAATAACACAAAATTTTTGGTAATTATGTTATCCTTCCATGTAGATTGGGAGTTTGATGTCCCCCAAAGTTTTCTTCGTTTCTCCACTGAATCCCACAAGCACGGAGGATCTTGGTGTGATGTCTGATTCTGGGATACCCATTTTCTTTAGAACATCGAGCTGGATAATGTTTACTGAGCTTCCTCCGTCGATAAGGATCCTGCGGACAAAATGGTTAGAAATAAAGAGAGTAATAACTAAACTATCATGATGAGGATCCTGGATGTTAATGCGATCATCCTCAGCAAACATTATCGTCTTTCCTTCCGAGACACTTGATGTTCGAATAGGTCTTTCTCCATTATCCATTTTTGCTTCCTTTGCATGCCTTTTGGCTGCCGAGAAGGATGTACCACAAATATCTGATCCTCCGGAAATAAAGTTGATCACTTGTGCATTCGCCGGAGGGGCTGGAGCCTTTTCGTGGATCCTTTCAGGATCCTGAGTTTTTTGCTTTTTTCTTCCCAACAATTCTTTCAAATGTCCCTTGCTTAGCAGATATCCAATTTCTTTTCTTAATGCTATGCATTCTTCAGTTAGATGCCCGAAATCCTCGTGGTATGCACACCACTTTGACTTGTCTTTAGTCCTGGATGGTTTGTCATTCTTTCTGGGCCATCTGGCTTTTTCTCCTAGATTCTGCATTGCAAGGATTAGTTCATGATTGTCAACAGAAAAACAATATTCAGAAATTGGAGGATAATCCTCATCATCCTCTTCTTGGTCAATAGCATGCACGTTCTGTTTGTCATTTCTATGGTAGGATTTGAATTTATTGCTCCTGAAGGAGGATCCTTACTTCTCCTGTTTTGAGGATCCTACTTGTCTTTCCTGGATCCTCTTGTCATCCTCTAGCCGGATGAACCTGAGTGCCCAAGTTCTTACTTCATCTAAGTTCCTGCACGGTGTCATAACAAGATCATCATAGAACAATGAATCCTTAAGCAGTCCCATTTTGAAGGCCTCAACAGCCGTGGCCATATCTAAGTTGGGAATGTCCAAGGATTCTTTACTGAATTTAGTTATATAATCCCTTAATGATTCATTATGACTTTGAGTTACCCTATATAAATCACTAGTTAATCTTTCAAATTTTCTACTACACGAGAATTGGTTATTGAATAAATTAACTAAATTAGCAAATAAAGTGATAGAGTAAGGGGGAAGACTTAGCAGCCATTTAAGAGCTGATCCAGTAAGGGTGGATCCAAATCCTTTACATAGGCATGCTTCCTTTAACTTTTCTGGGATTGGATTGATCTCCATCCTCTCCCTGTATTGTGCTATGTGCTCCTCAGGATCCGTTGTACCATCATACAGCTTCATAGTAGGGATATGGAACCTTTTGGGTACCTCTGCATCACAAATTGGTGGTGCAAAACGAGATACCTTATGGCTCCCATCTGCAATCTCCGGGATAGGCTTGACTACCCCTGGAACACTTGAGATCATATCCTTCAGCTTCTGTAACTCCCTGGCCATAGCATGATTGATACCTGTATCCTGCACGAATCCATGGTTAGTGGTAGGATAATTACTTAAGGTGTTACCTCCCATCGGGTTCAAGTTAGGAACATTGGGTGTGAATCCATATTGCTGGGATTCTGGGATAACGGAGGGACCAGTGGAAGCAATGGTCTGCATTGGAATGAAGTCCCCTTGATGGACATCTTGACTTCCTGTTTGCAAACTTTTTAGGGATCCTGGCATCTGGAAGGATCCTGGTATCTGAGACGATCCCGGAACGAAGGAGGATCCTTGAACCTGGGATGATCCTGGAACAAAGGAGGATCCTTGAACCTGGGATGATCCCGGAACGAAGGAGGATCCCTGAACCTGGGATGATCCAGGGACAAAGGAGGACCTAAGCTCATGAAGGATCCCGAATGCTGGGCGTAGGATCCCGCCGGTTGAAAATATGATCCTAATGCCTGAGTCATTGTTGCTGGGCTGAAATGCACTCCTCTTGATCCACCCATATATTGTATGTCTGGGACCTCTGTTGGCTGAGAAGTAATCATTGGAGTATCAAAATTCAAAGATTTGGGCATTAGTGGGGAATGATCCTCTGCCGTTTTCTTTTGCCTTTTGAGATCTCCGATTTCTCTGAGGATCCTGTCATTAGTTTCATCCTGCTGCTGCATACGATCCCTCATCTGCAAAATCAAAGTAAATATATCACTAGTACTGGGAACAGAAGAAGTTAGAGCAGAAGATGATGGTTTAGAGGATATAGAAGTTGGTTTCTTCTCAGCATTTTTCTGAGATCCAGCTGGTGGTGGAGGCAAAGGTTGAATGCCAGTAGATGAATTGACTGCCGACATCGCTGTGGATGTATTCTTCAATGACGAAGCCATGTAACTCTTTGAAATGATTTCGAACAGAAAGTTTTCTTATGAATGAAACACCAATTGCCCCACGGTGGGCGCCAAACTGTTTTGGTCAAAAATCACACAAGGATAATGCAACCAAACTCTAAGTAAATGGGGAATGATGCTTGGTTTATCGAAAAGGTAAAGGATCACTTCAGAATGAAATATGCAAAGACACAATGATTTATACGAGGAAAAAGCCCTTGATCAATGTATGATCTCCGGCATAAAAAACCTCGGGTGATGGCAACTACCAATCACCAACTTCAATATATCAAAATATGGTTACAACTTTGGATGATAATGAGCTGAGTACAAGGATCACTATCGTAATGTGTGTCTAAGCGTGTGAGAATTGTGTTGTGTGTCTTCCGAATGGGGAAGAGTGTTATATATACAAGTGTAGGTGGCCTATTTTAGGTAAAAAGACTAATAATCAGCTCATTACCCCTTTAGAAATAAAAGCAAATCTAGCCTAAATTATCGCCCTTAAATCATGCCAAGTTTCCATATCCTTCACAACGTCCATCTCCGATTAAGCACATGCTATAGTTGTAAAGACGCGTCCTTTGATTGTGATGCTAAGAGCGGATCCTGCTAGATGTCCCTGCAAAATAACATTAAATTCAATGAAAGCAACTGTTAGCATGAGGATCCTATGACGGTCCGTGATCCTGATCCTGGAACTCTGCTGAGGATCACTATCTGCCAAAGAAACAAGGATCACTGGTTAGGATCACGTGTAAGGATCATGTATTATAAAAATCCAGCCCTAACAGATACTATAGTGATCCTTGTACTTAGCTCATTACCATCCGAAGTTGTAACCTTTATTTGTGATATTGAAGTCTGGTGATCGGTAGTTTCCATCACCCGAGGTTTTTTATGCCGGAGATCATTCATTGATCAAGGGCTTTTTCCTCGTATAAATCCTTGTGTCAATTGTGCATTTTACATTTAAGTGATCCTTCACTTTGTTCAACAAACCAAGCATCATTCCCCGTTTTCATAAGAGTTTGGTTGCATTATCCTTGTGTGATTTTTGACCAAAACATGCACTGCATTCCTTAGTCCAAATGGCATAGCAATATAACAATATATACCGGTTGGAGTCATAAAGGCCGTATCCTCTTGATCAGATGGTTCCATCTGAATTTGTTGAAATCCAGGTGAAGCATCCATAAAGGTTAACAGTTCATGACCTGCCGTTGCATCCACCATGGAGTCAATGTGGGGTAATGGGAAAGGATCCTTGGGACATGCCTTATTTAAATCTGTAAAATCGACACATACCCTCCACTTTCCATTTTTCTTTTGCACAACAACCACATTGGCCAACCATCTTGGATACTTGACCTCTCTAATCATACCTGCTCGGAGCAATTTCTCTACCTCTTCCTGGATAATGGCATTTCTTTCCGGTGCAAACTTCCTCCTTTTTTGGTGGATTGGTTTGAATGACCTGTCAATGCCAAGTTTATGAGTGATAATATCCTTAGATATACCTGTCATATCCTCATATTTCCATGCAAAAGTAGTTCTTCTCCTTTTGAGGAAGGATATGAGGTCTTCCTTCATTTTGCCAAGGATCCCTGATCCGATGTAAACTTTGGATTCAGGATCACCAGGATCCATGAGGATCTCTACTACATCCTGCTCTCTTGCCTCCAAGACATCCCTTGGAGGATACTTTGATTGCTATTGCTCCCTTGACTTCGAGGCTGGTTTCATCGATGAAGTGTAACAGTTCTTAGCTTCCTGCTGATCACTATCAATCTTCACTATTCCCCAGGGGCTAGGGAGCTTCACACATTGATGGTAGGTGGATGGGACTGCCTTCATATCGTGTATCCAGGGCCTGCCAAGGATAACATTACAACAAGATAAACAGTCAATGTTTTGGTCAAAAATCACACAAAGGATAATGCAACCAAACTCTATGTAAGCGGGGTATGATGCTTGGTTTGTTGAAAAAGTAAAGGATCACTTTCACTATGAAATACGCAAAGACACAATGATTTATACGAGGAAAAAGCCCTTGATCAATGTATGATCTCCTGCATAAAAAACCTCGGGTGATGGCAACTACCGATCACCAAACTTTAATATAAGAAAAATAGTTACAACTTCGGATGATAATGAGCTGGGTACAAGGATCACTATAGTTTCGAGTGTCTAAGCGTGTGAGAATTGTGTTATGTGTTCTTCCGAATGGGGAAGAGTGTTATATATACAAGTGTAGGTGACCTATTTTAGGTAAAAAGACTAATAATCAGCTCATTACCCCTTTAGAAACAAAAGTAAATCTAGCCTAAATTATCGCCCTTAAATCATGCCAAGTTTCCATATCCTTCACAACGTCCATCTCCGATTAAGCACATGCTATAGTTGTAAAGACGCGTCCTGTGATTGTGATTCTTAAGAGCGGATCCTGCTAGATGTCCTGCAAAACAACATTAAATTCAACGAAAGCAACTGTTAGCATGAGGATCCTATGATGGTCCGTGATCCTGATCCTGGAACTCTGCTGAGGATCACTATCTGCCAAAGAAACAAGGATCACTGATTAGGATCACACGTGAGGATCATGTATTGTAAAAATCCAGCCCTAACAATTGCCCCCAAAATATAAGGAGTTTATTGTAAATTAATGAGTTATATTTTGTTCTGATCTTTATCTGCAACGAACAACTCGGATAACTAGCCGTTAATCTCGAACTAGCCGTTGCAACCTTTACGTCATTGAGGTGACATCCCTGCAAATCATGATTATAAATAGGAGATAGGGTTAGGATCAATCTGCATTTAAATTCAAGATATACTCCCTTTATAATCTCAACCGAAGATCAATCAGGTATTCTCTTCTTTTCCTCTCTTGCTCTGTTTTCTGCTTTTACTCTGCCGAGAGTATGTTGCTCCGAAATTCCCCTCACAAGGATCACAAGAAGAGCAGTCCCCTGAAAAGCCAAGGGATCGTCAAAGACTCTCCTACGGAGAGGTGCTGCTTCACTGATGCTCATCTTGATAGGATCCGTCACTGTTTTCCGGCGGATACCGTCTTCAAGTCTTTTACTCCCACCGCTCTGAGTGATTTCGTTTCCGACACCTGGGTGGCCTTTCCTGCAACTCCGTTTACCATAGGATATTCATATCCTTTTCCAGCCTTCACCCAATCCTTCTTTTCTCTGACCGGCATGTCCTATATCCAAGCCATGCCGATGATCTGGAGGGTTCTGTGTACCCTTGAGAGGATCATTGAGCAGGAGGGGATCGACTTAGGGATGCCAGAGCTGGCCGAACTATATGATCTTATCACGTTTGGTTCTTGTCGGTACTTGTTGAAACGGAAAGCTGAAGAGGATCACCCTGTTTTTAAGGTCACAAAAAATGATACCAACTGGAAGCGACGATTCTTCTTTGTTAGGAGAGATACCATCCCTAACGGGGAGGATCTGCCCAATGAGTGGGCTACTCATGGTAGGATAGAGGATCCTGGAAGGATCACTATCAGATATGTCTCTCATGATGAGGATCACTAATGTTTTCTTTGTCTTTTGTGCAGCCATATCCGTTGCTCATCTCAAGTTAACTCCTGCTGCAAGAGAGAGAGTTTTAGCTTTCAAAAAGCTTGATCCTGAGACCAGAAGTTTTCAAGTCACCGTCCAAGATTCACAAGAAGTATCCTCTGCATCTGCCACTATGTCAAGTAAGTATCCTTATTAAAGAGTAAGTTATACGTAAGACTGTTTAGTTAGTAAGGGAACTTATCTTGTTTTGATTGTGTAGGCGCTGGTAAACCTGCTAAGTCTGCCAAGTCTGCCTCCAAGTTCGGGATTGATGAACTTGCTAATGTCAAGTCTTCAAGAAAGAAGACTTCTGTTGCCAGTCCCTCTGCTTCGGCCCCTAAAGCACCTGTTAGGGGTAAGGGGAAGAAGAGAAAGACTTCTGAGGATCTCCAAGGATTTCCCCTGATCCGCCAACAGTTTCTCGACTATGTCAATGAGGTAAGGATCATTGCCCCTGTTGGTTATCCTCCTCGAATATCCTGCTTATGTATTCTGCCTGTATATCCTGCTTCTTTGAGGATCACCTGATCCTGAACTTACCTTTTTTCTCTTTTGCAGAAACTTGCTGAGATTGAGACCTACCTTGGCCATGTCGAGGATCAGGAAAGCCAAATCGCCGACCTCCAACAAATGGGCGTATTGAAGGATATCAAGATAGCCGATCTTGAGAAGGAACTCCGGGCTACAAAGGATGAGGCTGCTCAAAGGCTGGTCGACATGGATGGCGAGAAGCAGGAGATCACCCAGGATGCCAAGGTCTCTGCCGCAATTGCCATGTACAAGATACAACTACAGATGGCTGCGGAGGCTCAGGATCCTGCCTTTGACAAAAGCTCATGGGACGTGGAGGGTTGGAAGGCAAGATTGGCAGAGCTGGAGGATGAGGACGAAGCTGAGGAGATCCCAATGCTGGAGGGCGGTGATGCTGACAAGGATCAGGGTGGAGAAGCTGGTGGTGATGGAGCAGCAAAGGTGTGAGCTGCTGGATTGGGCGATGATGGATATTTCGAGACTAGGCCGGAGCCCAATTTTTTTAAGTTTTGGTAGTGGTTTGTTTGTGGTTGTTGATGTTTGAAACAATTATGGTTTGTAACTTGAACAATAGTTTTTAGGGTTAAGGATCATGGATCCTTTGGACAATAGGTAGGATTACAAAAGGTGGAGGGATCCTCTGTTTGGGGGATGAAGCCTTTGTGATCCTGCCGCCTTTAATTTCCTGCACCTGCTAAGACCGCATAGACAATGGACACCCTTTGCCAACCCATGTGGACGGGCCACGTTTTGCTGGTAGAAACGTGGGTTGGCAATTTTGACAACTTTTTGAAAGGGTTTAAGATCCTTTTGTTAATAAAATAACTTTAATCTTTCTGGCTTATCTTGTGTAGTTATCCTTTATTTATCCTCTTTATTTTCCAGTTGTTTTAGAAATATATTTGTTAGAGTAACAAGAGTTGAGCAAACCATGTTTAATAATTTTAGGATATGATCCTAGATCAAATATCCTGACACTGATAATTTCTGAAGCAATCAATTTCAAGGATCATAGGTTTGGTTGTCAAAGTGTAAGGGTTGTTTAGTATAATCAAAATAGTCAAGGATCATACCTGAGGATCCAAGTTAGGATCCTAACCTTTAATCAAGATAACCGTAGATGAGATTTTAATGGATAATAAGGATTAAGGATCCTTATGTGTTTAACTTTAAAAACCTAAAAAATGAAACATAACTTGGGACTAAGCCAATGTAAAAGATAAGTTAGTAGCTGGGGACATGCCCAAAGGATAACTGGGGATGATCCCAAAGGATCACTGGGGACAAGCCCAAAGGATAACTGGGGACAAGCTCAAAGGATAACTGGGGACAAGCCCAAAGGATCGTATGTAAACTGGAGTATGGCCCTTACTGGCGACTATCCAAACTTAGTGACATGAAAATGTCAAAACCTTAGCTAACGTGAAAACGTTAGAAACCTTAGGAACGGATGTATGGTACGTCTACCATTATACGGAGGATCCTGGGTATAGCCAGTACGATGAGGTTGTCAGCCCCGGAAGTGGGTACTGGTCCCAAAGACGTGAACTATATCAGGATCATCGTGCGCTGCTGGCGGAAACTGGGGATAATCCCAATGATAACTGGGGTTGAACCCAAGGATCTGTGGTGCTTTCGAAGAGCTTTAACGATATGCTGAAGATACCTGAACTATCATAACTCAAATGGTTCTTGAGAAGAGGATGAAGGATACATGATCCTTATCCTTAGGTAAAAAGTAAGGAAATGTAATAGTTTTAAGATAAGGACATTACCAGAGTAAGGATCACTGACATCACCGGGATCCTTCGAGGATACTTCAGAGTAAGGATCACATGCTTGAAGGATCATGTTCACATAAAGTATCTCTTTAAGTGAACAGCATTCAAGGCTCGTGGTAACAAGTTTCCTTCCATAGTTAGCAACCTGTATGCCCCCTTTCCTGCTTCAGCTTCAATCAAGTAAGGGCCTTCCCATTTTCGTGCTAACTTCCCATCAGCAGGATTGATAGTGTTTTGGAATGCTTTTCTCAACACCATATCTCCGACTTGGAACTTCCTTATTCTAATATTTTTGTTGTAAGCACCAGCCATTCTTTGTTGGTAGCTTGCCATTCTTATCCTAGCCAGATCCCTGATTTCCTCAATAGTATCCAAATCCTGAGCCAGGATTGTAGCATTCTCTTCAGGATCACGAGCACTTTTTCTAGCAGTTGGGATCACCATCTCTGTTGGGATCACTGCTTCTGCCCCAAATACTAAAGAGAAAGGTGTTTGACCAGTGGCATTCTTGGGAGTTGTCCTATCAGCCCATAGCACATAAGGTAACTCCTCTGCCCATTTTCCCTTCTTGGATCCTAGCTTCTTCTTCAGATTGTTGATGATGATCTTGTTGGATGATTCTGCTTGGCCATTGGCTTGTGGATGAACTGGTGTTGATGTTATCATCTTAATTCCCCAACTGTCACAAAAGTTAGTGGTTCTGCTTCCAATGAATTGGGAACCATTATCACATACAATTTCAGAGGGAATGCCAAATCTAGTTATAATGTTTCTTTTGATAAAGGATATAACTTCTTTTTCTCTAACTTGAGCAAAGGCTTCAGCTTCTATCCACTTAGAGAAGTAGTCAGTCATGGCAAGCATAAATACTTTTCCACCAGGTGCTTTAGGGAGCTTGCCAACTATATCCATCCCCCATCTCATGAATGGCCAAGAGGATGGTATAGGGTGTAGCAGTTCAGCTGGTTGATGAAGGATATTGCTGTGTCTTTGACAAGGATCACATTTCCTAGCATATTCTACAGCATCCCTTTTCATGGTTGGCCAGTAGTATCCTGTTCTAAGGATCCTTGAGAACAATGCCCTGCCCCCAGTGTGGTTTCCACAATCTCCTTCATGGAAGTCTCTCAACACTTCTTTAATTTCAGGATCCTCGATACATCTTAAATATGGTCCTGCAAGAGATCATTTATATAGCACATTATTTAGGATTGTGAATTGAGATACCTTAATCCTGGAAGCTCTAGGATTTTCTCCCATCGGAATCTCCCCGTATTGCAAGTATCTCATGATTGGTGAGATCCATGATCCTGCATAAGATTGAGCTTCTTCACTAGGGATTACTGCAGTATCCTCTTCTATTTCCATGGCCACCTGATTTTCAATAGCAGGAGCCAGGATATGGATGATAGGGATACTTATATCTTCTGGAATCTTTAAGGATGATCCTAGGTTGGCCAATGCATCAGCTTCCGTGTTATCCTCCCTTGGTACCTGTGTTAAGCTGAAAGAGACAAAAGAGAGTGCCAATTCTTTGACTATCTCTAAATACTTGGTTAGTTTTTCACCTTTAACAGCATAGGATCCGTTAAAGTGATTGGTGATCAATAATGAGTCTACATATACTTTAAGATATTTCACCCCCATATCCTTAGCAATTTGCAAGCCAGCAATTAAGGCTTCATATTCAGCCTCATTGTTAGTTGCTTGGAACTCACAGGCTATGGAGTGGGGTATTATGTCCCCCTGTGGCGATTTTAGTAGTATCCTGAGCCCTGTGCCCTTGACATTTGAGGATCCATCAGTGTGTAGTATCCAAGGATCCTTGGTCTCATCCAGCTGTTGGACCTCCAATTCTGCTTCTTTTTGTAGATCACTACTGAAATCAGCCACAAAGTCAGCTAGTGCTTGGGATTTAATGGCTGTTCTTGGCTCATATCTTATATCATGGGCACTAAGCTTTACTGCCCACTTAGCCATTCTTCCTGACATCTCTGGTTTCCTGAGGACTGATGTGTGTAAAATGCAACATATAAAACACATCAATTAAGGCATAAAACTAACCCTTTTTAAGTACTAATGTTGGAAAAAGAGTGTTTTTGTCTTCCTTTTGTATTTTCAGGATGAAATGAGCTCAAAATCACAAAAGAAGCAAAAAGACCACTAATTCTACCATAAATACAAGAAAAGGAACAAAAGTAGATTGCCCGGACCCTTAACGGCACCTCCCAAGGAAAAAAGAAGGAAACAGAGTCTGAACACGCCCCGTGTCCAGCGAACACGGGGGCGTGCCCAGGAAGCAGCAGAAAAGACAAACCAGTAGAAGCTTCCATTGCCCACCACGGGGCCGTGTCCAGCGAGCACGGGGGCGTGGTGAAAGTACAGCAGGCGCATTAATTGTAATTCGCAATTACAATTAATGAAGAGAGAGAGTGTCAGGCGGGCACGGGGCCGTGTCCAGCGGACACGGGGCCGTGTCCAGCCTTCTGTTCAGCCTATAAATAGAGGAGCTTGGATTCATTCTCTCTCATCCCTTGGCACACCACCTCTCTCACACTTCATCCACCACCCACCACCACCATAACACCATCATCCACCACCATCATCCATTGTCCATCATAGAGTGTGTGAGTCGTCTCGGGATCCAAGATTGATCGTAAGAGTTCTTGACAATCAAGGCCATGTTTGCCTAAGTCTCTTACATCACTTGGTGAAGACAAGTGTTTAGTATAATACTTTTTATTTTTAATCTTTTGCACTTTTTATTTGGTTGTGTATTAATGACTTTAATAACTAGTTACTTATGTTGAAGGTGATCTTTCCTTATCGTTTGTCCGTGGTGTCTTGGCGTTATTTTACTGTTATATAAAATAAAAGATTTTCACCATTCATATCTCCACGGTCTATATGGAGGTATGTTGGCTACCTGGTCGGGGGTTAAGGGAACGGTTTGGTAAGGGTCTTGCCCTTGTTCAGCGTTTAGAGGTCCTGCTTGGGACCTGGGTCAAATTTAGTAGGATCTCCTTCAATGCCCATAGGTATTGGATGGCGGGGATCCAAACTCTTTGACCCCCTCATAAGTTAACTACTATTTATACTATAACCCGGCTATTTAGGACTGTATCCCTGCTGACTCAGACTACTTAGCCGAGGGTAACGTCACCGCCAGAAGCGGGGCCTACCATAATTTGCATTAATAACTTAATTCATTATCTTTCAATAATCCGACCCTTTAGGATTGTATCCTTGCTGACTCAAACTACTGGGTTGAGGGTAACGTCGCCTTCAAAAGAGGGGCCTACTACAATAACTAAGATAATCTCTTAAACAAGTGCAAAAGTGCGAAAATAATCAAAGGTTATACTAATACACGTGTCGGAACCAAGTGATTCATCTTGTCTATCTGTTTTTATTTTATTTTTATTTTCAGCATTTTAGTTAGTTTTTATTTTTTTTTAGTTTAAAACATTTTTCTAACTTTTTGATTTGATTAGACGTTGAGGATAAACCGGTATTAAAAGCTCTTGTGTCCTTGGACGACCTCGGTATCTTACCAACACTATACTACGTCCACGATGGGTGCACTTGCCCATATGTGTGTTTAGTGTTAGTGAATATCGTGTTTTATAAATTTAAAACTTGGCTAAAAGTGTAAAAAGGGCTTAAATACTCATCAAAATAATATTACGCTACACACGCATCAAGTTTTTGGCGCCGCTGCCGGGGACACAAGGATTTTAAGAAAGTTAGGAATCAACGGCCTAATCATATTTTTATTTTTCTTTAATTTTTTAGGATTTTTTCTTAGATTTTTAGCTTCTGCAGAGCTCAACACGGGGCCGTGCTTGCTGAACACGCCCCGTGCTCAATCATTGGAACTGGCAATCCTGTTTTAAGTCAGACAGTAGGCTGAACACGGGGCCGTGTCCACTCAACACGCCCCCGTGCCCAAGATTCAGTTGCTGAAAACAGAACCGTTAGATCCCGGCGGTTGGTAATTTCTGATACAAACATGAGTGATAGTAATTCTTTTTACTTTCGGCACTCTTATGGTTTGTGGTGTCGAATATGTGGAGGCGAACATGAGGAATTAAAATGTTTCTTCCTCACTTATAGGCCCCACTATATAGACCCACCGATTCCTTGTAACCTTAAGAGGGGCGAAAGTAAAAATAAGCACTATTTCTCCCTCGAATGCGCCCAGCCAGATATTCTAGGAGAAATGCTCCTTGACGAGCTATTTCAACTAGAAGAACTACTTCTCAATTGGTCAAAAGAACTTAGGAAGGATTTTTTAGATCCATCCCAAGATGATGACCATGAGGAAATGTTGGAACCGCATTCCGACAACCTCGTTGCTCCCGAAAATACCTTCTTACCTAGACAAGACGCGGACGATAGTCGTCCCTGTGCCGATTGTGCCGTGAAGGACTCCCCATCGACTTCGTTCGGTGCATACATAGACCTGAGCGATTCGGCATACACCTTCTTTAACGAGAGCCCGGGAAAGGGTTGGACTTGTCCACCTAGAATGAAAATAGGAATTACCCTCACCGACAACCTCTTGCGTTCTCGCCTTAGTATAGGACAATTAAGGTATCTTAGGCACTATGGGGTTGTTCCAACAAATCAAGAGCCACCCCACATAGATTAGCTCCTTAGTAAGAAATAAAACTCCATAAAACAGCCTACCGACACGGGGCCGTGCCCGGTCAACACGCCCCCGTGTTCACTCAGAAGATTCTCTGCTGATTCTGTCAGAATACGGACAAAATGTGTCAGGATTTTCTCTGCACACGGGGCCGTGTCCAGTGGACACGGGGCCGTGTCCAGTGTGCTGTCGTTTTCTTTAAATGCAGCCTGAATTCTGCTCATTTTTTACCACTCCACCCAGCAGAGATTCCTGGAATCTTCATATATACCATCCTAGGTAAGTGCTAAAAGAAGGTTCCTAAGGACCATCTTGTCTTTTCCACTTTTGTTCATTTCTCCTTCTTCCAAAATTTTTTTTCAAACCTTACCTCCATGAAAGCTTGGAAACCCATGATTCCAACCTTCTATGAAAGGTTTGTAGGAATTTTTGCCACGGATTCTTGTCTAAAGTTAGTTCTATAACTTTGTTTTAAATTATCTAAAGCTTAAAACATAATAAAAGTATATTAAAATAATTTAAAAACCTGGAGTCGTTAGGCAAAAAAATCCTGCAGATAGCTGAACACGGGGCCGTGCTCACTGAGCACGGGGCCGTGTTCGAGGTACTGTTTTGCAAAAGTTTAGTTATCTTCGGATTATTTCACAGAAAATGGCCAGCAGAAACAGCGGAACATCTTCAAGAAATAACCGAAATGGAAGGAGGTCGTCTACGGCAGAGGACTCCCTAGTAAACTACGTTTACGCTTTGAGGGAAGCCATAGACGAGATGACGGGAGTAGAAGAAGCTTTGGTGGATCGTATTAATCATCTGACGGTAGGTTTGGAGGGTTGCCTACGGGAAGTAAATCTCCTGCACCAGAGATTAAACCTTCTCGCTTCCCCGCCTTTAGTCCCGGTAATAACCCAAAGGGCGTGGAATGTAGTACCCGAGGTTATCATTCCAGCAGAATGGCACGCCATGCACCAAGTACCTCAACCGAGGGTGGTGCAAGGAATCCCGGTGAGCGTTCCTCCTCGAGACACCGAAGAGAATGAAGCTACCTTTTACCTCCCTAGGGAGATAGAAGAATGGCTTTGAATGACAACCAAGGAGCCATCGGCTAAAGAGAGTTACTACATCAGGAAGCTATTCCCGAAATTTTCTTAAATAAGTAGAACTCTTATGATAACCTTATGTATCCCCTAGTATTTAGCTAACTTAGTGTAATATCTCTCTATGATTTGCAATGTTATGATGGTTTTTATGATTGACGGTTATAAAACACACTCATGGTGGTAATGGATGAAAAAGGGAACGAGAAAAAATGGAACCATGCATGAAGAACAGAGCAACCCGACAAAAATCTCCATCACAGAAGGCTCAACACGGGCCGTGCCCAACCAACACGGCCCCGTGCTGAGCCCCTGCAGAAAAATCACCCAGTTCAGGTAACTGGACACGGGCCGTGTTCAGCGGACACGCCCCCGTGTCCAGGCTTCTGTTTCAATTCTGAAATTTTTGTTACTGGCACTTGACCACGGGGCCGTGCCCGGTGAACACGGGGCCGTGTCCAGAGTGCCAGTAACATAAATATTTGCTTTTTAACACACTTTTATACATTTTAATCAACCAAAAATATTGTTTTTGGACACATTGAGGACAATGTGTAATTTAAGTGTGGGGGAAATGCTAAAACCTTGAAATTTTGCAAAATCCTAAACACAAGCCTTACACAAAACTCTATTGGAACCGCTAAACACCCCAAATTTTTTCAAAAACTTTTTCATTTTTTATTTACTTGTCTTAGTTTAAGTTGGGAAGAACAAGTTCTAAAAAGGTTATATTTTTACAAGTTTACAACCGATAGCGTCGTGATAAAAAAGGAACCAACATAAGAAAATTATGAAACGGCATAACAAGTCTAGTTTAAAATTCGATTATATATGCTTGGTCACATTTAAAAACCCATTCCCACAAAAGTGAGTTTTGAGCCTTTATTGAGCATAAAAATACACATATTTAGATTAAATGCTCATTTTTCGTTTCTTGTGTGAATAGCCGCTCGGTCCTTACAACTCTAGAACTTGCCACGACGATACATTTCCGGTCCTTACCAACTTAAACCCAAGTAAGTAAATGATGGAGGCATTAGGACTAACCATTTTTCTTTTAAAACCATTATTTTTCATTTTTTTTACCTACCCAAAATCCCCTAGAAAACCCCTTTTGAGCCTAAACCTTTCATTTCATTACCCCCCCCCAAAAAAAAAAAGAAAAAAAAAAGAAAAAAAAAACCATTTTTACCCACCAAAAACCTTTTTCATTTTTTTTCACCCTTTATTTTAGTAACAAGCTCGGTTTTTCGTCAACTTGCCCTTTCATGTGACATTGAAAAAAAAAAACAAACAAACAAACAAAAGCTATAAAAAGCTTGTTTGGAGAAATACTTCAAAAATAATAAGTCACCAAAAACAAGGTATTTTACGAAAACCGACGCTTGCTACGATTTTCGCCTTTTTACTAACCACTAACCAACCACCCACCTTTAAACCCAAGCCTTCACCCAAAAAGTCCTCTTGATATTTACAAAGGTAAAAAGTTAAAAAGGAGGAGGAATGATTGCTTGGCAAGCCTATGGAAATACGTAAGTTCCGTGCCGCTCTCGAGTGATTCACTAAAATATACACCTTCGGCCGAGTGTTGAGTGATCTCCCGTGAGGTATGTGAACTTGTATATAAATGGAATTTTAATAAAGCATGTTATGCCCAACTAAGTAGTTTATCTTATGAAAAGTTCAAAATAAATCATAACGAATAGGATTGTAAATAAATAAAAATAAAGCCTATAAAAACCTTGGATTCCCGACACTCTAGGACAAACTAAAAACTTCTCTTCTACCTATTCCATTTGGGAGTGTAAGCCACATTTAAAGAGTTTTGCTTGAGGACAAGCAAAAGTTCAAGTGTGGGGGTATTTGATGTGTGTAAAATGCAACATATAAAACACATCAATTAAGGCATAAAACTAACCCTTTTTAAGTACTAATGTTGGAAAAAGAGTGTTTTTGTCTTCCTTTTGTATTTTCAGGATGAAATGAGCTCAAAATCACAAAAGAAGCAAAAAGACCACTAATTCTACCATAAATACAAGAAAAGGAACAAAAGTAGATTGCCCGGACCCTCAACGGCACCTCCCAAGGCAAAAAGAAGGAAACAGAGTCTGAACACGCCCCGTGTCCAGCGAACACGGGGGCGTGCCCAGGAAGCAGCAGAAAGACAAACCAGTAGAAGCTTCCATTGCCCACCACGGGGCCGTGTCCAGCGAGCACGGGGGCGTGGTGAAAGTACAGCAGGCGCATTAATTGTAATTCGCAATTACAATTAATGAAGAGAGAGAGTGTCAGGCGGGCACGGGGCCGTGTCCAGCGGACACGAGGCCGTGTCCAGCCTTCTGTTCAGCCTATAAATAGAGGAGCTTGGATTCATTCTCTCTCATCCCTTGGCACACCACCTCTCTCACACTTCATCCACCACCCACCACCACCATAACACCATCATCCACCACCATCATCCATTGTCCATCATAGAGTGTGTGAGTCGTCTCGGGATCCAAGATTGATCGTAAGAGTTCTTGACAATCAAGGCCATGTTTGTCTAAGTCTCTTACATCACTTGGTGAAGACAAGTGTTTAGTATAATACTTTTTATTTTTAATCTTTTGCACTTTTTATTTGGTTGTGTATTAATGACTTTAATAACTAGTTACTTATGTTGAAGGTGATCTTTCCTTATCGTTTGTCCGTGGTGTCTTGGCGTTATTTTACTGTCTATATAAAATAAAAGATTTTCACCATTCATATCTCCACGGTCTATATGGAGGTATGTTGGCTACCTGGTCGGGGGTTAAGGGAACGGTTTGGTAAGGGTCTTGCCCTTGTTCAGCGTTTAGAGGTCCTGCTTGGGACCTGGGTCAAATTTAGTAGGATCTCCTTCAATGCCCATAGGTATTGGATGGCGGGGATCCAAACTCTTTGACCCCCTCATAAGTTAACTACTATTAATACTATAACCCGGCTATTTAGGACTGTATCCCTGCTGACTCAGACTACTTAGCCGAGGGTAACGTCACCGCCAAAAGCGGGGCCTACCATAATTTGCATTAATAACTTAATTCATTATCTTTCAATAATCCGACCCTTTAGGATTGTATCCTTGCTGACTCAAACTACTGGGTTGAGGGTAACGTCGCCTTCAAAAGAGGGGCCTACTACAATAACTAAGATAATCTCTTAAACAAGTGCAAAAGTGCAAAAATAATCAAAGGTTATACTAATACACGTGTCGGAACCAAGTGATTCATCTTGTCTATCTGTTTTTATTTTATTTTTATTTTCAGCATTTTAGTTAGTTTTTATTTTTTTTAGTTTAAAACATTTTTCTAACTTTTTGATTTGATTAGACGTTGAGGATAAACCGGTATTAAAAGCTCTTGTGTCCTTGGACGACCTCGGTATCTTACCAACACTATACTACGTCCACGATGGGTGCACTTGCCCATATGTGTGTTTAGTGTTAGTGAATATCGTGTTTTATAAATTTAAAACTTGGCTAAAAGTGTAAAAAGGGCTTAAATACTCATCAAAATAATATTACACTACACACGCATCAGGACATTCTTAATTGGAAAGTTAGTTCTAACAACAATAGTATGGGTTTCAAAATAATGCCTTAGCTTAGTTGATGCCATGATTAATGCAAGAATAAGTTTTTCGAGGTGTGAGTACCTGGATTCGGCATCAAGTAAACTCTTACTTACATAGTAGATAGGATATTGTGTACCTTCATGATCCTTAACAAGGACAGCACTTACAGCGGTTGAGGATACCGCCAAATATAAGGATAACACATCTCCTTTTTCGGGCTTTGATAATGCTGGTGCTGAGGACATATATTCTTTAAGGGCTTGTAAAGCATTCTCATGTTTCTCAGTCCATTCAAACTTCTTGTTCTTCCTTAGGATATCGTAAAATTCTTTACATTTTTCTGAGGATTTTGATATGAACCTGTTCAGAGCTGCTATCCTGCCTGTTAGCCTTTGCACATCCTTAGCATTGGAAGGGGACTTGATGTTCACTAGTGCTTTAATTTGCTCCGGACTTGCCTCAATGCCCCTCTGAGTTACCATATATCCTAGGAATTTACCTGCCTTAACACCAAAGTGGCATTTTGAAGGATTAAGCTTCATGTTATAATTATCAAGGATATCAAATGCTTCTTCCAAATCCCTTAGGTGATCCTCAGCTTTCTTTGATTTGACTACCATATCATCTATGTATACTTCCATAGTTTGTCCAATTTGATCTTTGAACATCATATTCACCAGCCTTTGATATGTTGCACCTGCATTTCTTAATCCAAAAGGCATGGCAATATAGCAATACAAACCTGTTGGGGTCATAAAGGATGTATCCTCTTGGTCAGATGGTTCCATCTGGATTTGTTGGAATCCAGATGATGCATCCATAAAGGTCAACAGTTCATGTCCCGCCGTTGCATCCACCATGGAGTCAATGTGGGGTAATGGGAAAGGATCCTTGGGACATGCCTTATTCAGATCGGTGAAATCGACACATACCCTCCACTTTCTATTTTTCTTTTGGACAACAATCCTTAGCCTCCTGCTGATCACTGTCGATCTTGATTATCCCCCATAGGCTAGGGAGCTTCACACATTGATGGTAGGTGGATGGGACTGCTTTCATATCATGTATCCAAGGCCTGCCAAGGATAACATTGCAACAAGATAAACAGTCAATAACACAAAATTTCTGATAATTATGTAATCCTTCCACGTAGATTGGGAGTTTGATGTCCCCCAGAGTTTTCTTCGTTTCTCCACTGAACCCTACAAGCACAGAGGATCTTGGTGTGATGTCTGATTCTGGGATACCCATTTTCTTCAGAACATCAAGCTGGATAATGTTCACTGAGCTTCCTCCATCGATAAGGATCCTACGGACAAAATGGTTAGAGATAAAAAGAGTAATAACCAAACTATCATGATGAGGATCCTGAATGTTAATGCGATCATCCTCATCAAACGTTATCATCTTCCCTTCTGAGACACTTGATGTTCTAATAGGCCTTTCTCCATTATCCATTTTTGATTCCTTTGCATGCCTTTTGGCCGCCGAGAAGGATGTACCACAGATGTCTGATCCTCCGGAAATAAAGTTGATTACTTGTGCATTTGCCGGAGGTGCTGGAGCCTTTTCAGGGATCCTTTCAGGATCCTGAGTCCTTTGCTTTTTTCTTCCCAACAATTCTTTTAGGTGCCCCTTGCTTAACAGATATCCAATTTCTTTTCTTAAAGCTATGCATTCTTCAGTTAGATGCCCGAAATCCTCATGGTAGGCACACCATTTTGACTTGTCTTTAGTCCCGGATGGTTTATCATTCTTCCTGGGCCACCTAGCTTTTTCTCCTAGATTCTGCATTGCAAGGATTAGTTCATGATTATCAACGGAAAAACAATATTCTGAGATTGGAGGATAATCTTCATCATCCTCTTCTTGGTCAACAACATGCACATTCTGGTTGTCATTTCTATGGTAGGACTTGAACTTATTGCTCTTGAAGGAGGATCCTTGCTTCTCCTGTTTTGAGGATCCTACTTGTCTCTCCTGGATCCTCTTGTCATCCTCTAGCCGGATGAACCTGAGTGCCCGAGTTCTTACTTCATCTAGGTTCCTGCATGGTGTCATAACAAGATCATCATAGAACAATGAATCCTTAAGCAGTCCCATTTTGAAGGCTTCAACAGCCGTAGCCATATCCAAGTTGGGAATGTCCAAGGATTCTTTACTGAATTTAGTTATATAATCCCTTAATGATTCATTATGACTTTGAGTTACCCTATATAAATCACTAGTTAATCTTTCAAATTTTCTACTACAAGAGAATTGATTATTGAATAAATTAACTAAATTAGCAAATGAAGTAATAGAGTAAGGGGGAAGACTTAGCAGCCATTTAAGAGCTGATCCAGTAAGAGTGGATCCAAATCCTTTACATAGGCATGCTTCCTTCAACTTTTCTGGGATAGGATTGATCTCCATCCTCTCCCTGTATTGTGCTACGTGTTCCTCTGGATCCGTTGTACCATCATATAGCTTCATAGTAGGGATATGGAACCTTTTGGGTACCTCTGCATCACAAATTGGTGGTGCAAAGCGAGATACCTTATGGCTTCCATCTGCAATCTCTGGGATAGGCTTGACTACCCCTGGAACACTTGAGATCATATCTTTTAGCTTCTGCAACTCCCTGGCCATAGCATGATTGATACATGTATCCTTCATGAATCCATGGTTAGTGGTAAGATAATTATTTAAAGTGTTACCTCCCATTGGGTTCAAGTTAGTGAATCCATATTGCTGGGATTCTGGAATAACGGAGGGACCAGTGGAAGCAATGGTCTGTATTGGAATGAAGTCCCCTTGATGGACATCTAGACTTCCTGTTTGCAAACTTTTTAGGGATCCTGGCATCCGGAAGGATCATGGTACGAAGGAGGATCCTTGACCCTGGGATGATCCTGGAACAAAGTAGGATCCTTGAAACTGCTGTGTTCCCGGATAGGCTCCCGAATTCATGAAGGATCCCATATGCTGGGGATAGGATCCTGCCGGCTGAAAGTGTGAGCCTGATGCCTGAGTCATTGCTGTTGATCCGAGGTACAATCCTCTTGATTCTCCCATAATTTGCACGTCTGGAATTTCCGATGGCTGAGAAGTGATCATTGGAGTATCAAAGCTCAAGGATTTGGGCATTAGTGGGGAATGATCCTCTGCCGTTTTCTTTTGTCTTTTGAGATCTCCAATTTCCCTGAGGATCCTGTCATTAGTTTCATCCTGCCGCTGTATGCGATCCTTCATCTGCAAAATCAAAGTAAATACGTCACTAGTACTGGGAGTATAAGAATTCATAGCAGAGGAAGATGGACGTTTAGAGTTTGTAGGAGTTGGTCTCTTCTCAGCATTCTTCTGGGATCCTGCCGGTGGAGGAGGCAGAGTGTTCTGAGACGAGGTGACTGCAGACATCGCCGTGGACATGTTTTTCAATGATGAAGCCATGTAATTCTTTGAAATTATTTCAAACAAAAGGTTTTCTTATGAATGAAGCACCAATTGCCCCACGATGGGCGCCAAACTGTTTTGGTAAAAAATCACACAAAGGATAATGCAACCAAACTCTATGTAAGCGGGGTATGATGCTTGGTTTGTTGAAAAAGTAAAGGATCACTTTCACTATGAAATACGCAAAGACACAATGATTTATACGAGGAAAAAGCCCTTGATCAATGTATGATCTCCGGCATAAAAAACCTCGGGTGATGGCAACTACCGATCACCAAACTTTAATATAAGAAAAATAGTTACAACTTCGGATGATAATGAGCTGGGTACAAGGATCACTATAGTTTCGAGTGTCTAAGCGTGTGAGAATTGTGTTGTGTGTTCTTCCGAATGGGGAAGAGTGTTATATATACAAGTGTAGGTGACCTATTTTAGGTAAAAATACTAATAATCAACTCATTACCCCTTTAGAAACAAAAGTAAATCTAGCCTAAATTATCGCCCTTAAATCATGCCAAGTTTCCATATCCTTCACAACGTCCAACTCCGATTAAGCACATGCTATAGTTGTAAAGACGCGTCCTGTGATTGTGATTCTTAAGAGCGGATCCTGCTAGATGTCCTGCAAAACAACATTAAATTCAACGAAAGCAACTGTTAGCATGAGGATCCTATGATGGTCCGTGATCCTGATCCTGGAACTCTGCTGAGGATCACTATCTGCCAAAGAAACAAGGATCACTGATTAGGATCACACGTGAGGATCATGTATTGTAAAAATCCAGCCCTAACAGTCAATAACACAAAATTTTTGATAATTATGTAATCCTTCAACATAAATTGGGAGTTTGATGTCCCCCAGAGTATTCTTAGTCTCGCCACTGAATCCCACAAGCACAGAGGATCTCGGTATGATATCTGATTCTGGGATACCCATCTTCTTTAGAACATCAAGCTCGATAATGGTTAGAAATAAAAAGAGTGATAACCAAACCATCGTGATGAGGATCTTGGATATCAACACGATCATCCTCATCAAAGGTTATGACTTTCCCTTCGGAGACACTGGATGTTCGGACAGGCCTGTCTCCATTATCCATCTTGGTTTCCTTTGCATGTCTTTTAGCTGCTGAGAAGGATGTGCCACAAATGTCTGATCCTCTAGAAATAAAGTTTATTACTTGTGCATCTGCTGGAGGGGCTGGAGCTTTCTCAGGGATCCTTTCAGGATCCTGAGTCCTTGACTTTTTTCTACCCAATAATTCTTTTAGGTGCCCCTTGCTCAATAAGTATCCAATTTCTTTTCTCAATGCAATGCATTCTTCTGTGAGATGCCCAAAATCTTCATGGTATGCACACCACTTTGATTTGTCTTTAGTCGCAGTTGGTATGTCATTTTTTCTTGGCCATCTAGCTTTATCACATAAATTCTGCATCGCAAGGATTAGTTCGTTGTTATCAACAGAAAAACAATATTCAGAAATTGGAGGATAATCCTCATCATCCTCTTCTTGATCAACAGCGTGCACGTTCTCGTTATCAGACTTGTTATAGGATCTGAACTTGTTGTTCTTGAATGAGGATCCTTGTTTCTCTTGTTTTGAGGATCCTGCTAATCTCTCCTGGATCCTTTTGTCATCCTCTAGCCGGATGAACCTGAGTGCCCGGGTTCTTACCTCATCTAGGTTCCTGCATGGTGTCATAACAAGATCATCATAGAACAATGAATCCCTAAGTAATCCCATTTTAAAGGCCTCAACAGCCGTGGCTATATCCAGGTTGGGAATGTCTAAGGATTCTTTACTAAATTTGGTAATGTAATCCCTTAATGATTCATTATAACCCTGGGTTATCCTATATAAATCACTAGTTAAGCGTTCAAATTTGCTACTACAAGAAAACTTACTATTAAATAGGTTAACTAGGTTAGGAAATGAGGTAATAGAGTAGGGGGGAAGACTTAGCAGCCATTTGAGAGCTGATCCAGTAAGAGTGGATCCAAATCCTTTGCACAGACATGCTTCCTTTAACCTTTCTGGGATTGGATTAATCTCCATCCTCTCCCTGTATTGTGCTACGTGTTCTTCAGGATCCGTTGAACCATCATATAACTTCATGGTTGGCACGTGGAACCTCTTGGGTATCTCAGCATCGCAGATTGGTGGTGCAAAACGAGATATCTTATGGATCCCATCTGCCATTTCCGGGATAGGTTTGACCACTCCTGGAACACTTGATATCATATCCTTTAACTTTTGCAATTCTCTGGCCATGGCATGGTTGATACCTGTATCCTGCATGAATCCATGGTTAGTGGTAAGAGAATTATTGAAAGTGTTACCTCCCACCGGGTTCGAATTAGGAACACCGGATGTGAACCCATATTGTTGAGACTCTGGGATGATCGAAGGACCAGTAGAAGCAATGGTCTGCATCGGAATAAAATCTCCCTGATGGACATCTGAACTTCCTGTTTGCAAACTCCTTAAGGATCCCGACATCTGGAAGGATCCTTGAAACTGGGATGATCCTGGAACAAAGGATGATCCTTGAACTTAGGATGATCCTGGAACGAAGGAGGATCCTTGAACCTGGGATGATCCTGGAACAAAGGAGGATCCTTGAACCTGGGATGATCCTGGAACAAAGGAGGATCCTTGAACCTGGGATGATCCTGGAACAAAGGATGATCCTTGAACCTGGGATGATCCTGGAAACGGCCAGAACCCCTGAATCTGCTGTGCTCCTGAGTATCCTCCTGAACTCGTGAAGGATCCCATACGCTGAGGATAGGATCCTGTCGGCTGGAAATATGAACCTGATGCCTGAGTCATTGTTGTTGATCCGTAGTGCACTCCTTTTGGTCCTCCCACGTATTGCACATCTGGAGTCACTGAAGGCTGAGAAGTTATCACCGGAGTATCAAAATTCAGAGATCTGGGCACCAGTGGGGAATGATCCTCTGCCGATTTCTTTTGTTTCTTGAGATCTCCGATTTCTTTGAGAATCCTTTCGTTGGTCTTATCCTGCTGCTGTATATGTTCCTTCATCTGCAAAATCAAAGTAAACATGTCACCAGTAGTAGGAGTATAAGAAGCAGAAGAAGTTGGAGGTTTTGAGAAAATGGGAGTTGGTTTCTTCTCAGCATTTTTCTGAGATCCAGCAGGTGGTGGAGGCAAAGGTGGAATGCCCTGAGATGAATTAACCGCAGACATTGCAGTAGAAGTATTCTTTGATGATGAAGCCATATACTTGAATGCAATGAACCGGAATGATCACAAACAGAAAAACTTCCTAGGAATGAAGCACCAATTGCCCCACGGTGGGCGCCAAACTGTTTTGGTAAAAAATCTGATGAGGATAATGCAACCAAACTCTTAGTTACGGGGTATGATGCTTGAAATGAGGTACAATGATAAGGATCACTTAGATGTAATTTCACAATTGACACAAAGATTTATATGAGGAAAAAGCCCTTGATCAATGGATGATCTCCGGCATAAAAAACCTCGGGTGATGGAAACTACCGATCACCAAGTTCAAATTAACCAACAAATGTTTACAACTTCGGATAGTAATGAGCTAGGTACAAGGATCACTATGGTATATCGTGCAAAAATGTGTGTAAACTGTTAAGTGTTCTGCTGTATGCTTGAGAGTGCAATTGTACGAGTGTGTGTAGCTGAAATTAGCAAAGTGTTCTAACTACTAGCTCGTTACCCCTTTAAAAATAGAAGTTAACTACGCTAACAAACTATCCGAAATTCGTGCCATGCTCCCACGTTCTCCAGAACGTCCCTTCTCAGTCAAACGTGTGCGAAATAGCCGTGGAATATTCCATAGTAACGTTGCTAAGACCAGGTCCAACTTGTAACTCCTGCAAAACAATACGAAATTCAAAGAGAACATTCGTTAGTATAAGGATTCTCAGGGTGATCCATGATCCTGATCCTAAAGCACTTCTGAGGATCACTATCTGTCACAGAAGTAAGGATCACTAATAGGATAACAAGTGAGGATCACGGGCTATTAGAAAATCCTCCCCTAACAGTCACTAAAAGGTTATTCCAGATTAGGTCTTTCCTAAGACTAATCTATAATTGTGGAATAATCACTAGAACTCCTAAGATGCATGCCTTCATTTAAAATTATAAATTATAAAGCTAAGTGGTATATGTGAATACATAACAATGTACAATACCATGACCCATAAAGTTAAGGGCTCACACATGGAAATAAGTATATTTTTCCAGTACATTACATACTAATGATATTTAAGTCTGATAATTCTTTAATATTCCTATTAACACATGATTAGTTGACTCTAGTTTTAAACGTTTCCTTACCAGAAGTCAACAAATAACTAACATGAGAGTTAGTGACAAAAGTAATTGTTAAGGCTATAAGAACCATAATAAGCAGTCTTCTAACAACGCCTTTCGATACCTTATATATTCTGAAGATTAATCAGAATATAGTATCATGATTAAGCAATGTTATGAAGGTTGTGAGGTTTGCATAGTTGTTTTGGTCAAAAATCACACAAGGATAATGCAACCAAACTCTTATGAAAACGGGGAATGTTGCTTGGTATGAAGAACAAAGTGAAGGATCACTCAAATGTATTACGCACAAGTGACACAAGGATTTGTACGAGGAAAAAGCCCTTGATCAACGATCTCCGGCATAAAAAACCTCGGGTGATGGAAACTACCGATCACCAAACTTCAATATAACAAATAATGGTTACAACTTTGGATGGTAACGAGCTAGGTACAAGGATCACTATAGTATCGTATGCTAAAGCGTGTGAGAAATGTGTTGTGTCTTCCGAACGTGGAAGAGAGCTATTTATACAAGTGTGAGTGGCCCTATTTTAGGTAAATAGACTAACTATTAGCTCGTTACCCCTTTAGGAATAAAAGTAAATCTAGCCTAAATTATCGCCCTTAAATTATGCTGAGTTTTCATATCGTCCACAACGTTCATCTCTGATTAAGCATATGCCAAAGTTGTAAAGACGAGTCCCTTGTTTACGTTGCTAAGAGCGGATCCTGCCAGACATTCCTGCAAGATAACATTAAATCCAATGAAAACAACTGTTAGTATGAGGATCCCTGTGATGGTCCATGATCCTGATCCTGGAACTCTTCTGAGGATCACTATCTGCCAAAGAAATAAGGATCATTGGTTAGGATCATATGTAAGGATCATAAGTCATAAAAATCCAGCCCTAACAATTGCCCCCAAAATATAAGGAGTAATATTGTAAATAAACGGGTTATATTTTGTTTGATCTTATCCGCAACAAGTTAATCGGATAACTAGCCGTTGAAGACGGACTAGCCGTTGCACATCTTACGTCACAGAAGTGACAGCCCTGCAGATCATCATTATAAATAGGAGTTAGAGATAGGATCAATTTGCATTTAAATTCAAGAGAAACTCCCTTTATATTCTCGTCCGAAGATCAATCAGGTATCTCTCTTTCTTTTTCTCCCTTCTCTTACTCTGTTTCTCTGTTTCTTTGTTTATCACTCTGCAAAGATGTTGCTCCGGAACTCTCCTCATAAGGATCCTGAGAAGAACAGTCCCTTGAAGGGTCAAGGGATCATCAAAGATTCTCCCGCCGAGAGGTGCTGCTTTACCGATCCTCAGGTTGACAAGATCCGTCATTGTTTTCCGGCGAACACCATCTTCAAGTCTTTTACTTCTACCGCTTTGAGTGATTTTATCTCTGATTCTTGGGTAGCCTTTCCTGTTACTCTGTTCTTGATAGGATATTCATATCCTTTCCCACAGTTCACTCAATCCTTCTTCTCTCTCACCGGCATCTGCTATATCCAGGCTATGCCCATGATCTGGAGGGTGTTGTATACCCTTGAGAGGATCATTGAACAAGAGGGGATTGACCTTGGTATGGCGGAGCTGGCTGAGATGTATGATCTCACAACGTTTGGATCCCATCGGTATCTGTTTAAGCGGAAAGCTGGAGAGGATCACCCTGTTCTCAAGGTCACCAAGAACGACACAAACTGGAAGCGTCGGTTCTTTTTTGTTAGGAGGGATACCATCCCTGATGGGAAGGATCTGCCCAAGGAGTGGGCTACTCATGGTAGGATAGAGGATCCTGGAAGGATCACCATAAGGTTTGTTCCTTAGGATAAGGGTCACTAATATTTTCTTTGTTTTTTGTGCAGCCATATCCGTTGCTCATCTCAAGTTGACTCCTGCTGCAAAAGAGAGAGTTTTAGCCTTCAAGAAGCTTGATCCCGAGATTAGAAGTTTTCAAATTGCCACCCAAGATTCACAGGAAGTATCCTCCGCATCTGCCACAATGTCAAGTAAGTATCCTTATTAAAAAGTAGTTCTATGTAGGATTTCTAAATTAGTTAGAATACTTATCTTATTTTGGTTGTGTAGGCGCTAGAAAATCTGCTAAGTCTGCTTCAAAATTTGGCGTTGAAGATCTGCCCAACGTCAAACCTTCAAGGAGGAAGAATCCTGCCAGCCCGAGTACCTCTGTCCCCAAGGCACCTGTGAGAGGGAAGGGAGGAAAGAAGAGGAAAACCTCTGATGCTGAGGGTCTCCAAGGATTTCCCCTGCTCCGCCAACAGTTTCTTGATTACGTCAATGAGGTAAGGATCACTGCCCCTGCTTGTATATCCTGCTTGAATATCCTGCTTGAATATCCGGCTTGTATATCCTGCTTATTTGAGGATCACCTGGTCATGGGCTTACCCTTTTCCCTTTTTGCAGAAACTTGCTGAAATAGAAACTTATATTGGCCACGTTGAGGATCAAGACCGCCAAATCGCTGACCTCCAATAGATGGGTGTGCTGAAGGATCTCAAGATTGCTGATCTTGAGAAGGAGCTTCGGGCTACCAAGGATGAAGCTGCCAAAATGGTGATCAACTTCGATTATGAGAAGCATGATATCACCCAGGATGCCAAGGTCTCTGCTGCGATAACCATGTACAAGATCCAGTTGCAGATGGCTGCGGAGGCTCAGGATCCTGCCTTCGACAAGAGCACATGGGACGTGGAGGGCTGGAAGGCGAGGTTGGCAGAGTTGGAGGATGATGAGGAGGCTGAGGAGATCCCAATGCTTGAAGGTGGTGATGCTGGCAAGGATCAGGGAGAAGCAAGTGGAGCTGGTGGTGATGGTGCAGCGAAGGTTTGAGCTGCAGAATTGGGCGATGAAGGAAACTTCTAGACATAGCCGGAGCCCAATTTTTTTTGTGTTTGCTGATGTTTTAAACGATGAGGGTTTGTAACTTTGAACAATAGTTTTAGGATTAAGGATCCAGTGATCCTTCAGACAATAGGTAGGATTGCAAATGGTGGAGGGATCCTCTGTTTGGGGGATGAAGCCATTGTGATCCTGCCGCCTTTATATCCCTGCATTACTTTTGAACCTATTATCATGGACACCCTTTATCTACCCCAGCGGACGGGCCACGTATTGCTGGTAGATGCTTGGGGTAGGTAATTTTGACAACCTTTGAAGGGTTAATCCTTTCGTTAATAAATAAAATCTTAAACTTTTGTCGCTTATCTTGTGTTATTATCCTTTTTATTTCCAATTGTTTTGACACATGTTTGTTTGAGTAAGAAAAGTTGAGCAAATTATGTTTAAGAAATTTAGGATATGATCCTGGATCAAATATCCTATAATCGAAAATTTTCAAGGTAGTTTATTTTAAGGATCATAGGTTCAGTTGTCAAGGTCTAAGGGTTATTCAAATGAATAATGAAATTAAAAATAGTTAAGGATCATACCTGAGGATCCAAGTTAGGATCCTAACCTTTAATCAGGATAACCATAAGTAAAACTTTAATGGATAATAAGGATTAAGGATCCTTAATTGTTTAACTTCGAAAACCTAAAAAAATGGAATATAACTTGGGACTAAGCCAATATAAAAGATAAGTTAGTAACTGGGGACAAGCCCAAAGGATAACTGGGGACAAGCCCAAGGATAACTGGGGACAAGCCCAAGGATCGTATGTAAACTGGAGTATGGCCCTTACTGGCGACTATCCATACTTAGTGACATGAAAATGCCAAAACCTTAGCTAACGTGAAAACGTTAGAAACCTTAGGAACGGATGTATGGTACGTCTACCATTATACGTAGGATCCTAGGCATAGCCAGTACGATGAGGTTATCAGCCCCTGGAGTGGGTACTGGTCCCAAAGACATGAACTATACCAGGATCATCGTGCGCTAGGGGTGAAAACTGGGGACAAGCCCAAGGATAACTGGGGTTGAACCCAAGGATCTGAGATGCTTTTGAAGACTGTCAATAATATGCTGAGGTTACCTGGACTATCAGAACTCAAATTCTCGTGAGAGGAGGATGAAGGATACATGATCCTTATCCTTAGGTAAAAATAATAAAATGGAATAGTTTAGGATTAGGATTTTACCAGAGTAAGGATCATTGATATCACTGGGACCCTTCGAGAATGCTTTCAATGTAAGGATCATATGTGCCAGGAGGATCCTGTTCACATGAAATATTTCTTTAAATGAACAGCATTCCAGGCTCTTGGTAACAAATTTCCTTCCATGGTTAGCAATCTATATGCCCCCTTTCCTGCTTCATACCAAGCCATATTGAGGATCAGGATCACCAGATTGCTGACCTTCAACAGGTTGGGGTGTTGGAGGATCTCAAGATAGCCGATCTTCAGAAGAAGCTACAGGCCACCAAGAATGATGCTGCCAAGATGCTGACTATGAGAAGCACGAGATCACCCAGGATGCCAAGGTATCTGCCGCGATAACTATGTACAAGATCCAGCTGCAAATGGCCATGGAAGCTCAGGATCCTGCTTTTGATAAGAGCACCTGGGATGTTGAAGGCTGGAAGGCTAGGCTGGCTGAACTGGAGGATGATGAAGAGGCTGAGGAGATCCCGATGCTTGAGGGTGGAGGCACTGGCAAGGACCAAGGTGGTGAGGCAAGCGGTGCTGGTGGTGATGGTGCAGCGAAGGATTGAGCTGTAGGATTGGGCGATGATGGAAATTTCGAGACTTAGCCGGAGCCCAATTTTTTTTGTTTGGTGGTTGTTTGTTTGAATAGTTTGGTGGTATGTACTTTGAACAATAGTTTTTAGGGTAAGGATTTATGATCCTTTGAACAGTAGGTAGGATAATAGGTGGTTGAGGGATCCTCTGTTTGGGGGATGAAGCCACTTGTTATCATGCCGACCTTTAATTCCTGCACTGCTATGACCGCATGAATAATGGACACCCTTTGCCAACCCATGTGGACGGGCCACGTTTTGCTGGTAGAAACGTGGGTTGGCAATTTTGACAACTTTAAAGGGTTAAATATTTTGTGAATGAATAAAACTTTAACTTTTGACTTATCTTGTGATGTTATCCTTGTGTATCCTTTAAACTTTCAATTGTTTTGATTTATACTTGTCTGAGTAAGAAAAGTTAAGCAAATTATGGTTAAGAAATTTAGGATATGATCCAGGATCAAATATCCTATAGTCGAAAACTTCCAAAAGGTAGTTAATTTTAAGGATCATAGGTTCAGTTGTCAAAGTGTAGGGGTTATTCAAAATAATGAATGAAATCAAAATGGTTAAGGATCATACCTGAGAATCCAAGTTAGGATCCTAACCTTTAACACTATAATCAGGATAACCATAAGAAAAACCTTAGTGGATAATAAGGATTGAGGATCCTTAGTTGTTTAACTTCAAAAACCTAAAAATAGAATATAACTTGGGACTAAGCCAATACAAAAGGCAAGTTAGTAACTGGGGACAAGCCCAAAGGATAACTGGGGACGAGCCCAAAGGATAACTGGGGACGAGCCCAAAGGATAACTGGGGACGAGCCCAAAGGATAACTGGGGACGAGCCCAAAGGATAACTGGGGACAAGCCCAAAGATCATAGGTGAACTGGAGTATGGCCCTTATGGCGACTATCCAAACTTAGTGACATGATAATGCCAAAACCTTAGCTAACGTGAAAACGTTAGAAACCTTAGGAACGGATGTATGGTACGTCTACCGTTATACGTAGGATCCTAGGTATAGCCAGTACGATAGAATTATCAGCCCCTAAAGCGAGTACTGGTCCCAAAGACTTGAACTATACCAGGATCATCGTGCGCTACAGGCGAAACTGGGGACAAGCCCAAGGATAACTGGGGACAAACCCAAACAACTGGGGTTAAACCCAAGGATTTGAATTGCTTCTGAAGATTGTCGACAATATGCTAAGGATACCTGGACTATCAAAACTCGAAATCTTATAAGAGAAGGATTAAGGATACATGATCCTTATCCTTAAATAAGAAAGTAAGAAAATAGTTCAAGATTAGGATATTACCGGAGTAGGGATCATTGATGCCTCAAGGATCCTTCAAGGATACCTCTAATGTAAGGATCATATGTGTCAGGAGGATCCTGCTTACATGAAATATTTCTTCAAGTGGACAACATTCCAGGCTCTTGGTAACAAATTACCTTCCATGGTTAGCAATCTATATGCCCCCTTTCCTGCTTCGGCTTCAATCAAATAAGGGCCTTCCCATTTTGGTGCCAATTTCCCATCAGCAGGATTGGTGGTATTCTGGAATGCTTTTCTCAATACCATATCCCCATCTTGGAATTTCCTTATCCTGACATTTTTGTTGTAAGCACCAGCCATTTTTTGTTGGTAGCTAGCCATCCTTATCCTAGCCAGATCCCTGATTTCCTCAATAGTATCCAAGTCTTGAGCCAGGTTTTCATCATTCTCCCCAGGATCACGGGTACTTGTTCTAGCAGTTGGAACCACCATTTCTGTTGGGATCACTGATTCTGCCCCGAATACCAAAGAGAATGGTGTTTGACCAGTAGCATTCTTGGGGGTTGTCCTGTCAGCCCAAAGCACATAAGGTAATTCTTCTGCCCATTTCCCCTTCTTGGATCCAAGTTTCTTCTTCAAATTGTTGATGATGATCTTGTTGGATGATTCTGCTTGACCATTAGCTTGTGGGTGGACTGGTGTTGATGTTATCATCTTGATCCCCCAGCTGTCACAAAAGTTAGTAGTTCTGCTCCCAATAAATTGGGAACCATTATCACATATAATTTCAGAAGGAATGCTAAATCTAGTTATAATATTTCTCTTAATAAAGGATATAACTTCCTTTTCTCTGACTTGGGCAAAAGCTTCAGCCTCTATCCACTTGGAGAAGTAGTCAGTCATAGTAAGCATGAACATTTTTCCACCAGGTGCCTTAGGGAGCTTGCCAACTATATCCATTCCCCATCTCATAAATGGCCAAGAGGAGGATATAGGATGTAGAAATTCAGCCGACTGATGAAGGATATTGCTGTGTCTTTGACAAGGATCACACTTCTTAGCATACTCCACAGCATCCCTTTTCATAGTTGGCAAGTAGTATCCTGTCCTTAAGATCCTTGAGAACAATGCCCTGCCCCCAGTGTGGTTTCCACAATCTCCTTCATGGAAGTCTTTTAAAACTTCTTGAACTTCAGGATCCTCGATGCATCTTAAATATGGTCTTGCAAGAGATCGCTTATACAACATATTATTTAAGATCGTGAATTGAGATACCTTAATTCTGAAAGCCCTAGGGTTTTCTCCCATAGGAATCTCCCCGTGTTGTAAGTATCTCATGATTGGTGAGATCCATGATCCTGAACAAGATTGAGTATCCTCACTAGGGATCATTGCAGAATCCTCTTCTATTTCCATGGCCACCTGATTTTCAATAGCAGGAGCCAGGATATGGATGATGGGGATACTTATATCCTCTGGGATCTTCAAAGATGATCCTAGATTAGCCAATGCATCAGCTTCTGTATTTTCTTCCCTTGGTACCTGTGTCAAACTAAAGAAAACAAAGGAGAGTGCCAATTCTTTGACTATCTCTAAATATTTAGTTAGTTTTTCACCTTTAACAGCATAGGATCCATTAAAGTGATTAGTGATTAACAATGAATCCACGTATACTTCAAGATACCTGATCCCCATATGCTTAGCAATTTGCAAACCAGCAATCAAGGCTTCATATTCAGCCTCATTGTTAGTGGCTTGGAACTCACAAGCTATGGAGTGGGGTATTATGTCCCCCTGTGGCGATTTTAGTAGTATAACAAGCCCCGTGCCTTTAACATTTGAGGATCCATCAGTATGTAGTATCCAATGATCCTTGGTCTCATCCAGCTGCTGGACTTCCAATTCGGCTTCCTTTTGTAAATCACTACTGAAATCAGCCACAAAGTCTGCTAATGCTTGAGATTTGATGGCTGTTCTAGGCTCATATCTTATATCATGGGCACTAAGCTTTAGTGCCCACTTAGCCATCCTTCCGGACATCTCTGGTTTCCTGAGGACATTCTTAATTGGAAAATTAGTTCTAACAACAATAACATGGGTTTCAAAATAATGTCTTAGTTTAGTAGATGCCATAATTAATGCAAGAATAAGTTTTTCAAGGTGTGAATACCTGGATTCAGCATCAAGTAAACTCTTACTTACATAATAGACATGATGTTGTGTACCTTCATGATCCTTAACAAGGACTGCACTTACTGCTTTTGAGGATACCGCAAGATATAAGGATAACACATCTCCTTTTTCTGGTTTCATCAATGCTGGAGCTGAGGACAGGTATTCTTTGAGGGCTTGTAAAGCACTCTCATGCTTCTCAGTCCATTCGAATTTCTTGTTCTTTCTTAGGATATCATAGAAATCTTTACACTTCTCTGAGGATTTGGATATAAATCTGTTTAGAGCTGCTATCCTGCCTGTTAGCCTTTGCACATCCTTGGCGTTGGCAAGAGATTTGATATTCACCAATTTTTTGATTTGTTCCGGGCTTGCTTCAATGCCCCTCTTGGTTACCATATATCCTAAGAATTTACCTGCCTTTACACCAAAGTGACATTTTGAAGGATTAAGCTTCATGTTATATCTGTCAAGGATATCAAATGCTTCCTCCAAGTCTCTTAGGTGATCCTCAGCTTTTATGGATTTCACCACCATATCATCTATGTATACTTCCATAGTCTGTCCAATCTGATCGTTGAACATCATATTCACCAGTCTTTGATATGTTGCACCTGCATTCCTCAATCCAAACGGCATAGCAATATAACAATATAAACCGGTTGGGGTCATAAAAGCCGTATCCTCTTGGTCAGATGGTTCCATCTGAATTTGTTGGAATCCAGATGAAGCATCCATAAAGGTTAACAGTTCATGACCCGCCGTTGCATCCACCATGGAGTCAATGTGGGGTAGTGGGAAAGGATCCTTGGGACATGCCTTATTTAAATCAGTGAAATCGACACATACCCTCCACTTTCCATTTTTCTTTTGAACAACAACCACATTAGCCAGCCATCTTGGATACTTTACTTCTCTAATCATACCTGCTCATAGCAATCTCTCTACCTCTTCCTGGATAATGGCATTTCTTTCTAGTGCAAACTTCCTCCTTTTTTGATGGATTGGTTTGAATGACCTGTCAATGCCAAGTTTATGAGTGATAATATCTTTAGATATACCTGTCATATCCTCATGTTTCCATGCAAAGGTAGATTTTCTTCTTTTGAGGAAGGATATAAGGTCTTCTTTCATCTTGCCAAGGATCCCTGATCCGATATAGATTTTGGATTCAGGATCCATGAGGATTTCGTCCACATCCTGCTCTCTTGCCTCCAAGACATCCCTTGGAGGATACTTTAATTGCTATTGCTCCCTTGATTTCGAGGCTGGTTTCATTGATGAGGTGTAACAATCTTTAGCCTCCTGCTGATCACTATCGATCTTGACTATTCCCCAAGGGCTAGGGAGCTTCACACATTGATGGTAGGTGGATGGGACTGCCTTCATATCGTGTATCCAGAGCCTGCCAAGGATAACATTACAACAAGATAAACAGTCAATAACACAAAATTTTTGATAATTATGTAATCCTTCCACATAAATTGGGAGTTTGATGTCCCCCAGGGTTCTCTTAGTTTCGCCACTAAATCCCACAAGCACGGAGGATCTTGGTGTTATATCTGATTCAGGGATACCTTTTCTTCAGAACATCAAGCTGGATAATGTTCACTGAGCTTCCTCCGTCAATAAGGATCCTGCGGACAAAATGGTTAGAAATAAAGAGAGTAATAACTAAACTATCATGATGTGGATCCTGGATGTCAACGCGATCATCCTCATCAAAGGTTATCATTTTTCCTTCCGAGACACTTGATGTTCGAATAGGTTTTTCTCCATTATCCATTTTAGCTTCCTTTGCATGCCTTTTAGCTGCTGAGAAGGATGTACCACAGATGTCTGATCCTCCAGAAATAAAGTTGATCACTTGTGCATCTGCCGGAGGGGCCGGAGCTTTTTCAGGGATCCTTTCAGGATCCTGAGTCCTTGGCTTCTTTCGTCCCAACAACTCTTTTAAATGCCTCTTGCTTAACAGATATCCAATTTCCTTTCTCAATGCGATGCATTCCTCTGTTAAATGCCCAAAATCCTCATGGTATGCACACCACTTTGATTTGTCTTTAGTTGCAGCTGGTTTGTCATTTTTTCTGGGCCATCTGGCTTTTTCTCCTAGATTCTGCATCGCAAGGATTAGTTCATGGTTATCAACGGAAAAACAGTATTCAGAAATCAGAGGATAATCCTCATCATCCTCTTCTTGGTCAACAGTATGCACGTTCTGGTTGTCAGTTCTGTTATAGGATTTGAATTTGTTGTTCTTGAAAGAGGATCCTTGCTTTTCTTGCTTTGAGGATCCTGCTTGTCTCTCCTGTATCCTCTTGTCATCCTCTAGCCGGATGAACCTGAGTGACCGAGTCCTTACTTCATCTAGGTTCCTGCATGGTGTCATAACAAGATCATCATAGAATAATGAATCCCTAAGCAATCCCATCTTGAAGGCCTCAACAGCCGTGGCTATATCCAAGTTGGGAATGTCCAAGGATTCCTTACTAAATTTGGTTATGTAATCCCTTAATGATTCATTATGACCCTGAGTTATCCTATATAAATCACTAGTCAAACGTTCAAATTTTCTGCTACAAGAAAATTGATTATTGAATAAGTTAACTAGGTTAGCAAACGAAGTAATAGAATAAGGGGGAAGACTTAGCAGCCATTTGAGAGTTGATCCAGTAAGAGTGGATCCAAATCCCTTGCATAGGCATGCTTCCTTTAAACTTTCTGGAATCGGATTGATCTCCATCCTTTCCCTGTATTGTGCTATGTGTTCCTCAGGATCCGTTGAACCATCATACAGCTTCATAGTTGGAATATGGAATCTTTTGGGTATCTCAGCATCACAAATTGGTGGTGCAAAACGAGACACCTTATGGCTTCCATCTGCAATCTTCGGGATAGGTTTGACCACCCCTGGAACACTTGATATCATATCCTTCAGTTTCTGCAGTTCTTTGGCCATAGCATGGTTGATACCTGCATCCTGCATGAATCCATGGTTAGTGGTAAGAGAATTATTAAAAGTGTTACCTCCCATTGGGTTCAAGTTAGGAATACTAGATGTGAATCCATATTGCTGGGACTCTGGGATGATGGAGGGACAAGTGGAAGCAATGGTCTGCATTGGAATAAAATCTCCTTGATGGACATCTGAACTTCCTGTTTGCAAACTCTTCAGGGATCCTGGCATCTGGAGGGATCCTTGAATCTGGGATGATCCTGGAACAAAGGAAGATCCTTGAACCTGGGACGATCCTGGAACAAAGGAGGATCCTTGAACCTGATGTGCTCCTGAGTAGGCTCCTGAATTCACGAAGGATCCCATATGCTGAGGATAGGATCCTGCTGGCTGGAAATATGAACCTGATGCCTGAGTCATTATTGCTGAGCCGAAGTGCATTCCTCTTGGTCCACCCATATGTTGAATGTCTGGGACCTCTGATGGCTGAGAAGTAGTCATCGGAGTATCAAAATTCAAGGATTTGGGCACCAGTGGGGAATGATCCTCTGCCGTTTTCTTTTGTCTCTTGAGATCTCCGATTTCCTTGAGGATCCTGTCATTAGTTTCATCCTGCCGCTGAATACGATCACTCATCTGCAAAATCAAAGTAAACATATCACTAGTACTGGGAGCAGAAGAAGTTGGAGAAGAAGATGGAGGTTTAGAGAAAATGGGAGTAGGTCTCTTCTCAGCATTTTTCCGAGATCCAGCAGGTGGTGGGGGCAAAAGTGGAATGCCCTGAGACGCATTGACTGCAGACATCGCTGTAGAGGTGTTCTTCAACGATGAAGCCATGTATGCAACGATCCGGAATGATCACCGACGGGAAACTTTCTTATGAATGAAGCACCAATTGCCCCACGGTGGGCGCCAAACTGTTTTGGTCAAAAATCACACAAGGATAATGCAACCAAACTCTCTGTAACGGGGAATGATGCTTGAAATGATGAATAAAGATAAGGATCACTTTAAATGTAAATTGCACAAGTGACACAAAGATTTATACGAGGAAAAAGCCCTTGATCAACGAATGATCTCCGGCACAAAAAACCTCGGGTGATGGAAACTACCGATCACCAAACTTCAATATAATAAACAATGTTTACAACTTTGGATGGTAACGAGCTAGGTACAAGGATCACTATGGTGTAGTATGCTAGTACGTGTAAGAAATGTGTTGTGTCCTCCGAATGCTTGAGAGTGCCCTTTATATAAGTGTGTGTGGTTGAATTTAGGTAAGTCACCTAACTACTAGCTCGTTACCCCTTTAGAAACAGAAGTAAATTTAGCCTAACTAATTGCCCGTAATTTGTGCTAAGTTTCCATATTCTCCACAACGTCTATTTCCGGCGATGTATGTGCGAAATTAACGTGATAGATTCCTTAATAACGTTGCCAAGACCAGGTCCAACTCGTAATTCCTGCAAAACAACATTAAATTCAAAGAGAACGATCGTTAGTATGAGGATCCTTAGGATGATCCATTATCCTGATCTTGTAGTTCTTCTGAGGATCACTATCTGCCATAGAAACAAGGATCACTGTTAGGATATCATGTAAGGATCACAGGTCATTAAAAATCCTACCCTAACAAACATAAAGTCACACTTATCTTAAACTCTCCTCTTATTTGTTCTAAATATCGGGATAGAAACATTACTAAGATGAAACTAGATGATACCTTACTTTTTCACAACTTTTGTCATCATGCAAATGGGAATTTGACAAAAGGAAAATGAGACTTATAAATTTCATCCATTATAACCAAAATTCATGAGAAATCATAACATGGTTAATGAGGATGATTTTTTCATCTAATCTCATTTTAAGTGATTTTAAATCATGACGTTAAAGCCCTAAAATATGACTTGGCTTAAGGAATAAGCATGGGTCCATCATAAGTCATTCATTGACATTCGTGGAACTTATTCCAAATGGAATATTCAGACATAATTCATTTATCATTTAACAGACTATCAACTTGTATCTAAATTTTGTCACATATGGCCCACTGTCTTAGAAGAACTCTATTCATATATGTACTTAATAAGATTTCTATTAAATATATCCCTAAAGTTTCTTATGATATCTGGACATTAAAGAAATCAAATAAAGTCTAACGTATAGGTGATAGGTTCCCACGTCACGTAGCTCATTGAAACTTCTCTTGTAGCATTCTAGAGATATTAAAGATCAGTGGGAGCATTAAGTGTCTTAATAATAACTTGCAATAGTTGCAAGAGGTTGGTGTAACAACTGCCACTAAAATCAATAATTAGGACAATAATTAGTCAATAAGAAAACCCTAAGTGAGACACCCAAGTAATTCTGCACTTGCCCTAAAATTTTCAGAACAATCAGAATTAGGATCAGGGCCCCTAAAACTCGAAGGGGGCAAACCCTAGTTGGTAATTATCTTAATTTAAACGTTGCTTTGTTCTGATTGGTTGAAATGTTGAGTCACCAAGGCTAGTCCCGAGCCTAGGCAGCCTATAATTAGACTGCTTAGCTTACGGACCGTAAAGGGTCCGGCTTACGGTCCGTAAGGGAGTCCCAAAATTTGCTATAAATAGCCGACCTTGGGACTTGCACAGAGATGTTGAAACGACGCTTATACCTTCTGTATACGTCGAGTTATAACTACTATATCACAATAAACACACACACGATCACGTGGTGCTGCCGCAATCAGGGTAATAACTCGATCGCTATTACGATTCAACGTCCGATCGATTATAACTATCCAACGATTGTCCGAGTGCTGCTCAAATTGAGCTTGTACTTTGTTATTCATTGTGATTTCAACTTGAATGTTTGAGTGCTGTTCAAATTCGGACTATGCTCTGTTATTCGTTGTGAATCCATTGAATTATTAAGTATCGCACTTGATAATAGTTGTGAGGGTTTAATCTCGTGAATTGACGTAACTGCTGAATTAGTTACTAATCCCGTTTGTGTGTGCATTGTTATTTAAATTAGGTTAGAAGGCTAATCAGTAAAGCTTATACTCTGCTCGTAAATCTGCAATGTGAGTCATTCTCTTTTTATCAAACTGTTTTACAAAACTCCAAGTTATTTTCAAAGTTATAATTACAGGGATTAAGTCTTTGTAATCACCAAGTTACAGCCGGTATGTGGGGTTTTGTATACATTACTTGTTTCCCGTCACACTTGGACAAACGGGTGGCCAAGGGGTGATCTGACCACAGTCACAGACACCATTGGACAAATGGGCTAGCCAATGGATGGTCGAGTGACAAATACTGTGGGTAGTTGGTTTGATATCAGAAACATTGTAATTCCCCTTAATACTGTAGATTATAACAAATGTGTCGTTTTCAGTAAAATGAATGATTCACTCAGTATTTCCCCGCTGACAAAACCTTTTTCAAACATGTTTCAGGTGATCTGGTATGAGCAAAGAAAAGTGCCGTGGAGCACTCCCAGCTTAGAAAAGTGGCTCAATGTAAATAAATAAATGAACATGTTTTGAAAATAAAGATTTCCCTGAGAAATCACATTATTGTAAATTTCGGGAATTTATCCCTAAGTTATGAAACGGGCAGTTTGAATTATTGAAATATCCTGTTTTAAAAAGACTTCCGCTGTCGCCTAAATTAAATACCACGGGATTCCTGTCCCGCGGCTCCTGAAACGGGTCAAACCGGGTCGGGGGCCGTGACAGGAAAAAGGTGGTATCAGAGCCACTGTTTTAAGCTTACTGATTAAGCTCATTATTTTTAATTAGGAATATTTTATTTGTCATTCTGTGAATATATGCTTATTAACTGATTAATTGTTAAAATTACAGTATGGGTAAACAAAAGATTTCTGCTATCTACCGCAAATTAGATAGTACACTTAAAGAACAGGGAACCTCTTCCTCCAAATCTACCACCAATTTAGAAGAAGGAATCTTTGTCCGTAAGGCTAATTATGAAAATCCACTTACACCAGAGAAAGGGAATTTGATTATTAGGAAGGGTCAAGAGGAAAAGAAACCCCAAACCAAGAGAGTGAGGTTTAACCCGGAAATTCATGAAATTAGCAGTAATCCACCAGGGGAAAATAATTTAGATGAAAAATGGGCAAATCTGTATCTGCTCGCTACTGTAGCAGAAAATGCAAATCTTTAAGCTTTAAATCTAGAAATATTTACTTCCCAGTAAATAAATAAATCTGAGTGTGTTCTGTTTGCTGTTATGTTGTACAAATTGGTGTGCAATAAAAATGTTTATTTGTTAAGCTTTGTTCCAAAGTTTTAACTTAACATTTTTGTGCATTTTGCATATATGCTACACAGTATGAGTGAGCTATCCGAGGCATTTCAGAACCTCAACCTCTATCCTGTGCCATTTGAAGTCTCCCACAACTTCACTGGTTACATTGCTGACATAGAGGAACCTCTAGAATTCCAAGCTCCACCGCTGGAAAAAGCAAAACCTAAAAAGAAGAGAAGATATGTAGGGTGGCGAAAAGTGCGCAGAAGCAAACCTAGGAGAATCCCTAAAATAGAAAATCCTGTGAGTGTGAGCAAGGGAAAAGAAATAGAAACCGGAGAAAATTCCAAACCAGCAGAAATAGGGATAGACCTAAAGCAAAAAGGAATAGAGATCGGAGAAAGCTCTAAACAGTCTGAGGAAATCACATTCCAGGACGAAATAGACCGCCTACTGGATAATTGTGATGTTCTAGAGCCTATCAACGATAATCTTTTCTCTTATCCTGCTACAGCCCAATTCCCAATAAACCTAGGACCAGCTATTCCAGACCCACTAGTTCACACCCGACCATTAGGCCAAATGGAGGAATGGTGGACCAATGACTGGCAATTCCAAAATATAGTCAATAGTCCCTATAGTTTTCTCCCACAGTTTGATCCAGAACCTATCCCTAATCCACCAATGAGCTATGAAAATTTAGCTGAACTACGTCAGTTTGGTGAAGAACTGATAGGCACCGGGAATAGGATCCGGGAAATGGGGGAGCAGATCTCTTGGAAGTACGACGAGAGGGAGCGTCGTTACTGAAACTGCTAGTGAACCAAAAGATAGGAGGGGTTGGAAAAGTTGTTTGTATTATAACTAATATAGTAAAACTAACTTTGTAAAATGGGCAATAAAACACTGTAAGATAAAAAGTGTGTATTGAAGCAGGTATAATATATAAAACAAAACAGAAGTCAAGGCATCGACAATTTTGACTATGCTTGCATGTTATACTGATCTATGTGTTTATCTGTGATTTTGTTGTCAATAATTAGACACTAATAATTTCTATTGATACTAATTAGCAGATGGAAAACGCTAATAGTGAACCAGTTAATGAAGTAAATCAGTCTGATCAAAATCAGGAAGATCAATATATAACTAGACAAGATATTGAACACTTTATTGCTCAAGGGATAGCCAATGCTATTCCAGAAATTGTGGCTGCTGTTCAGAAACCTGCCGAACCACAATTAATTCCTAGTAAACGTATTCCGGAAGATAACGTCAGTAACAACATAAATGGAGGCGGCAATCATGACGATCATGATCCGCAGCAGGCCCCACTCCCTAAGAGAATGAAAGCTGCAACGCCTGGTTGCACTTACAAAGAATTCCTTGCCTGTAAACCCGCAGAATTTGCAGGTAATGAAGGGGCAACTGCAACACTGCGTTGGTTAGAGAAAACCGAAGCAGTAATTGCAATAAGTAAATGTACTGAAGAAGATCAAGTGATGTATGCATCAAACTTGTTCAAAGAAGGGGCGTTAGAATGGTGGAACACGGTGCTACAAGCAAAAGGAAGAAGGGTGGCCTATGCGATGAATTGGGAAGAATTTAAGAGTCTTGTCGAAAGAAAATTATGTCCCGAATACGAGAAGGAACAAATGGCAAACAAGTTTCTGAGTCATCGTATGTTAGGTGTAGACTGTCGAGGATATACTTCGACATTCTTCGAATATGCGAACCCTGGCTTCGCCAGAACCGGTACTTATTTCCCGTTATATTTGGGGATTAATTGGAGAAATCCGTAACATCGTTAAAGCTGCGAGACCACGCACGATTGACGATGCTGTGGAATTAGCTAATACCTTAACCGATGAACTAGTCCGCACCAGAGAAGAAGATCGCAAGAAGGAATTAGCTCAGAAGATTACCCAAGGATTTCGCGTGGGTAATAGTAACAATAAGTTCAAAAAGAGGGGAACAGGGCAATCCTCATCACCTCCTTTCTGCAGAAATTGCAAAAAGAAACACTATGGACAGTGCAATATATTTTGCAACTTCTGCAAGGTGAAAGGACATCGGGAAGAAGACTGCAGAAGGAAAACAAGAGTTTGTTATAACTGCAGAGAAACAGGACATTTCCAGTCCGAATGTCCTAAGTTAGCTAAACCAGCAGACAGTAGAGCTAAAACGACTGAAGGAACTACTAAGAAAAATGCTCGCGCATTCCAGCTAACCACTCAAGAAGCCGAACTCATTCCAGACGTGATAGCGGGTACGTTCTTAGTGCATAACGTCTATGCAAAAGTATTATTTGATTCTGGTGCAAACCAAAGTTTCATTAATACTGCATTCTGCCGAGCTCTTAACTTACCTCTAACTACTCTTAGGCTGATCTTTACTGTTGAAACGGCAGATGGAAATTCTGTCAACATAGACAAGGTTTTGCAAGAAGTAAAGATAGAATTGTTAGGTCATAAGTTTTCTGCAAACCTATTACCTATGAATTTAGCCGGATTCAATGTGGTATTAGGAATGGATTGGTTAATAGCCAACCATGCCCGAATCCTGTGTGATAAGAATTCCGTAGAAATCCGTACCTCCACAGGAGAAGTAATTCTAATTTCAGGAGATAGACCTCGAAAGCCACTGAAATTCATTTCAGTAATGAAATTGGCTAGTTATTCAAGGAAACAAGAAATGGTGTATATGATTTCTATAATCATTAACACTAAAAGTAAGGAACTCCAGGACATCCCTATAGTTTCAGAATACCCAGATGTTTTTCCGGAAGAATTACCTGGGTTACCACCTGATAGGGAAGTAGAGTTTAGAATTCATTTAATTCCAGGTACTGCACCAATAGCTAAGACACCTTATCGATTAGCACCTACTGAAATGCTAGAATTGAAAAAGCAATTAGATGAATTACTAAGCAAAGGATTTATACAACCTAGTTCATCCCCTTAGGGTGCACCAGTGTTGTTTGTGAAAAAGAAAGATGGATCAATGAGAATGTGTATCGATTATAGGGAATTGAATAAAGTTACAATTAAGAACCGATACCCATTACCTAGGATTGATGATCTTTTTGATCAATTGCAAGGAGCTAGGTATTTCTCTAAGATAGATTTAAGATCTGGATATCACCAGCTGAAAGTGCAAGAGGAGGACATACCTAAAACTGCTTTCAGAACTAGGTATGGTCATTATGAGTTTACAGTCATGCCCTTTGGATTAACAAATGCTCCAGCTGTATTTATGGACATGATGAATAGGATCTGTAAACCATACTTGGATAAATTTGTAATCGTGTTCATTGACGATATACTCATTTATTCCAAAAGTCAGGAGGAACATTGTGAGCACTTGCATGCACTCTTAACTTTGTTAAGAAAGGAAAAGCTTTATGCCAAATTCTCGAAGTGCGAATTCTGGCTACAAGAAGTGCAATTTTTAGGTCATATGGTGAATCACGAAGGAATTCACGTAGATCCTGCTAAAATAGAAGCAATCACGAATTGGAAAGCTCCACGAACGGTTATGGAAGTTAGAAGTTTTCTAGGATTAGCTGGATATTATAGACGATTTATTAAAGATTTCTCTAGGATAGCTGTACCTTTAACTAAGCTAACCTGTAAAGCCATTAAGTTTGAATGGGGATCTAGACAAGAGGAAGCTTTTAGGATTCTAAAGCATAAATTGACAAATGCTCCAATTTTAGCTTTACCCGAAGGAACCGAGGATTTTGAAGTATACTGTGATGCTTCAAAATTAGGATATGGATGTGTGTTAATGCAACGCAAAAAGGTAATTGCGTATGCCTCTAGACAATTGAAAAAGCACGAAGAAAATTATACAACTCATGATCTAGAGTTAGGAGCCATAATTTTCGCCCTTAAAATTTGGAGACATTATCTGTATGGAAGTAAGTTTACTATCTATACGGACCATAAGAGTTTAAGGTATATATTTGGGCAAAAAGAGTTAAATATGAGGCAAAGAAGATGGATGGAAATCCTAAGTGATTACGACTGTGATATTCAATATCACGAAGGAAAAGCGAATGTAGTCGCAGACGCCTTAAGTCGTAAGTATCATGAAAAGCAAAAGCGAGTCCGTGCTCTTAGGTTAAATCTACAATTAGATTTAATGGAACAAATAAAGGAAGTTCAAGGAACGGCAATCAAGGACGATGCCGAAGGAATGAAAGGTTACCTAAAGGAATTAGAACAAGGAAAAGATGGAATTTGGAGATTCCACAAGAAACGAATTTGGGTACCTAAGCAAGGAGAATTAAGAAATAAGATTTTAGAAGAATCTCATAAATCTAGGTATACTGTACATCCAGGAAATAATAAGATGTACCAAGATTTAAGAAATAATTTTTGGTGGATAGGAATGAAAAAGGATATAGCCGAATACCTATCTAAGTGTTTAACCTATTCACAAGTTAAAGCAGAACATCAGAAACCTTCAGGACTACTACAACAGTTAGAAATGCCTGTATGGAAATGGGAACTCATAACAATGGATTTTGTTACTAAGTTACCCAAAACCAGAAAAGGTAATGATGCTATTTGGGTAATTGTGGATCGATTAACCAAATCAGCTCATTTTCTACCAATGAAAGAAACCTTTAGCATGGAAAGGTTAACCAAGTTGTATGTAAATGAAGTAGTATCCCTACATGGAGTCCCACTCTCCATTGTATCGGATAGAGATAGTCGTTTTACTTCCCGTTTCTGGACAAGTTTCCAAGAAGCAATGGGAACTCGACTTAATTTGAGTACCGCATATCATCCTCAAACAGACGGACAAAGTGAAAGGACGATACAAACCCTGGAAGACATGCTCCGAGCATGTGTAATTGACTTTGGTGGTAATTGGGATAGCCATTTACCATTAATTGAATTTTCCTATAACAATAGTTATCATTCGAGCATCAAAGCTGCTCCATTCGAAGCACTGTATGGACGCAAGTGCAGAACTCCCGTTTGTTGGGCAGAGATAGGAGAAAGTCAGTTATCAGGCCCAGAGATTGTGCAAGAAACTACTGACAAGATATCACAAATCAAGGAAAGACTGAAGACTGCTAGAGATCGTCAGAAGAGTTATGCGGACAATCGCCGTAAGCCATTAGAATTCCAAGTCAGAGACAAAGTACTTTTAAAAGTATCTCCTTGGAAAGGAGTAGTACGATTTGGTAAGAAAGGAAAACTGAGTCCCAGATATATTGGACCATTCCCAGTGATCCAACGAATAGGACCAGTAGCTTATCGTTTACAACTACCAGAAGAATTAGCTGGAGTACATGATATGTTTCATGTATCCAATCTTAAGAAATGTTTATCAGACGAATCCCTGGTAGTACCTCTTCAAGATATAGAGGTAAATGAAAAGCTGAAATTCGTAGAGAAACCCCTACAGATCGAAGATAGGAAAATCAAGTTTCTCAAACATAAACGACTGGTGTTGGTCAAAGTCAAATGGGAATCCAGGAGAGGACCCGAATACACTTGGGAACTGGAATAAAAAATGAAGCGAAAGTACCCTAATCTATTTCAGTAAATCTCGAGGACGAGATTTTTCTCAAGGTGGGGAGGATGTAACAACTGCCACTAAAATCAATAATTAGGACAATAATTAGTCAATAAGAAAACCCTAAGTGAGACACCCAAGTAATTTTGCACTAGCCCTAAAATTTTCAGAACAATCAGAATTAGGATCAGGGCCCTTAAAACTCGAGGGGGGCAAACCCTAGTTGGTAATTATCTTAATTTAAACGTTGCTTTGTTCTGATTGGTTGAAATGTTGAGTCACCAAGGCTAGTCCAGAGCCTAGGCAGCCTATAATTAGACTGCTTAGCTTACGGACCGTAAGGGGTCCGGCTTACGGTCCGTAAGGGAGTCCCAAAATTTGCTATAAATAGCCGACCTTGGGACTTGCACAGAGATGTTGAAACGACGCTTATACCTTCTGTATACGTCGAGTTATAACTATTATATCACAATAAACACACACACGATCACGAGGTGCTGCCGCAATCAGGGTAATAACTCGATCGCTATTACGATTCAACGTCCGATCGATTATAACTATCCAACGATTGTCCGAGTGCTGCTCAAATTGAGCTTGTACTTTGTTATTCATTGTGATTTCAACTTGAATGTTTGAGTGCTGTTCGAATTTGGACTATGCTCTGTCATTCGTTGTGAATCCATTGAATTATTAAGTATCGCACTTGATAATAGTTGTGAGGGTTTAATCTCGTGAATTGACGTAACTGCTGAATTAGTTACTAATCCCGTTTGTGTGTGCATTGTTATTTAAATTAGGTTAGAAGGCTAATCAGTAAAGCTTATACTCTGCTCGTAAATCTGCAATGTGAGTCATTCTCTTTTTATCAAACTGTTTTACAAAACTCCAAGTTATTTTCAAAGTTATAATTACAGGGATTAAGTCTTTGTAATCACCAAGTTACAGCCGGTATGTGGGGTTTTGTATACATTACTTGTTTCCCGTCACACTTGGACAAACGGGTGGCCAAGGGGTGATCTGACCACAGTCACAGACACCATTGGACAATGGGCTAGCCAATGGATGGTCGAGTGACAAATACTGTGGGTAGTTGGTTTGATATCAGAAACATTGTAATTCCCCTTAATACTGTAGATTATAACAAATGTGTCGTTTTCAGTAAAATGAATGATTCACTCAGTATTTCCCCGCTGACAAAACCTTTTTCAAACATGTTTCAGGTGATCTGGTATGAGCAAAGAAAAGTGCCGTGGAGCACTCCCAGCTTAGAAAAGTGGCTCAATGTAAATAAATAAATGAACATGTTTTGAAAATAAAGATTTCCCTGAGAAATCACATTATTGTAAATTTCGGGAATTTATCCCTAAGTTATGAAACGGGCAGTTTGAATTATTGAAAGATCCTGTTTTAAAAAGACTTCCGTTGTCGCCTAAATTAAATACCACGGGATTCCTGTCCCGCGGCTCCTGAAACGGGTCAACCGGGTCGGGGGCCGTGACAGTGGGGGAGTGAAAATTTTACATTACCTAAATTTGCACCTCTTGTACAAGACACCGCTCCATCATGACACTGTTCCGTCAATACTTGTCTCCTTAAACTCTAATGCTACTCTTACAAAAGGTTCATTGTTGCTTAATTGTGGGCACACTTAGATTTCTTACCTAAACTAACATAATCCTCAACAAGAGAAATCACAACGACTAACGTCATTAATTTGTTTTCTCTATTATAATTTGTTGGTCTAAATATTAACCCTAAGCATGCTGAGTTCCTAAAGATTTCTAAGGTCAGTAGGAGCAGTCAAAGTCCTTATCATGACTTGCAAGGAATACAAGAGGCGGGGGGAAGAGTGTCATTAAATTTCACTTCGAATTTAACTCCGATTACACCTCTTGTACACCATACTGCACCAACTCTTACAAACTTAGAATGAAAATGATAGCAACCTAACCAAGAGCTAATCCATAAAACTGAAACTTCTAATGAACCCAATAATCAACTCAGGAGGTCATCTAGGTTTAAAAGCCTACTAACTTTAATGATTACATAACCTCCCTAATAAAGTTGAAATGGATTTTTGGAAAAGTTTACTGATCCTATCTCTTCAAATTAAGCCATTAGTGTCAATCAATCTTCTGAATGGAATAAAACTGTTTCCTAGTAAAACTGATTTTATGTGTTCGTATAATATTTGGGATTTGATTGAATTACCTAAGAGTGTTCATAACTAAACCAAATCCTGATATAAGCTTTAAGACACTAAGAAGCATGATTGATTGTCAAAGGTTATACTTAGGAAGAGATAAATTATCAAAGATTTCTTTGAGGATCATCACTGTTCTAGTAGCTTATAATGGTTTAAAGCTACATTAGATGAACATTAAAAACAATTTTCCCTAACAAATGGCTGACGCATTTACATGTTCATTAGATAACAACCTAAAGTTTCAAACTGAAGGTTAAAGAACACTTTATTTGTAAGCCAATAATATCCATGTATGGGTTAATGCAAACATCATAATGTGATGAAAAGTTAACGTAATTATTTTCATCAAGAATCAAGTGGATTAATGAACCTACCTCAAAATGAGTGGGAGCAACTAAGATAAACTTGCCTATATAGATGATATTCTTTTGACAAGTATATGTTACATAAGTCAAAGCATTGTTAACACAAACTTTGATATAATAGATCTCAGAGATGTCTCTTATGTAATAGATATCATAACGTACCGAGATAGACCCAATGGGACATTAGTTTCGTTCCATAAGTTTAACATTAAATGGGTCCTTACATATGTAACAAAATACTGCTCTCCTTTAGAGGATAATAGGATAAATGAGATTATTTATTTACGCTTCATTAATTGGAAGCCTTATGTAAGTTTAAGTCTATACTCGTTTAGATATTACTCACATTGCAACACACTAGATATGTCTAGATTAATGTGAAGCATCTAATGGAGTATTACAATATCTTTAAAAGAAACGAGAGACTACAATTTGAAGAAGAAGTGAGAATTAAAACCGGCTGATTACTTTAACTTTGTGATATTCAAAGATGACAAAATGTAATTTCGGGTATATCCTTATGTCAGCAGACAAAACCTATCTCATGGAGGAGTCATAATGCACTGATATTAACAACCTAAGTTATAACGACATAATATAGTCACTAAATGTTGTTGGAAATTTATCAGTGGACTCATAAGTTTATTAACTCCATATAATTAATGTTTTGAAGAATTAGTGTGATAAAGTCAGCTACCATGACTCCTTGAACAGTAACAGTTCAAGAGGTGCTGCATTAATTTCGATACGCAATTAATTATTCGTTTATGAAAGAATTGAGGAAACTAAGTTTTGTATCGAATACATTCATGATATGCTTAAGGATCCTGTAACTGAAGGGCTATCACCCATAAGTCTTATAAGGAGAGCTCATAGACGGGTATTAATTAATGGTCGTGCGCAATTGCATATCGTACTATGAATGACTAAGTATTAGTTAATTTTCCTCATCAGTTTGATTTTGTATGTCTCTAAGAGTGCCGTTAATGGAAGTTTACATTATTTTTCATAAGGGCCATGTAGATGAATTTAAAATAAGACTCCATGTGACATAGCAACAAGCTGGCAAAACTTCACAGTGGGTTATTCAACATTTGAAGGCCGTTTAATGGAAGTTTCTATTTGAATCCTCAAGAGTAATTGAGTTCCGTTAAAACCGTCATGTTCTCAGCCCAACTCTTCACCTCCGACCACACTCCGGCAACCTTTGCAACTCCCACCAAGCTCCGATCATCTTCTTCGACAATCTCTGCAACTCCTACCAAACTACGGCAATTTGGGTCCATTCCGCTTGCCACACGGCCCACACCACCTCCTCTTTTAATTGATATCAAGAATGTGTGGTTTTTGGTAAAATAAAAAAGAGTTAATTACACAAATGGAACATGTGGCTTATAGCTAGTTTCACTTTTGCGTATTATTTTTTTTAAACAGGTTTAGGTTTGTTGGTTTCAATTTTGTAACACCTTTAGGTACTAAAACCAAAATTATCAATATAATGACTAAAATACCCTTCCATTCTTTTTAATTTTATCAATATAACATTTTTGGGTACTAACACCTAATTTTATTTAAGTTTAAATCAATTTTACAAAATCTATTTTTTATATTTTCATCTTTTTATTATATCTCTTAGTTAACATAAAATCTATTTATTTTTTTATTTATAAATATAAATTAAAAAATTCAGAAAACATCCGCTCCATTTTTTATTTATTAATAACATTACTAAATAATACTAGATAAATATCTGACTAATATTATGAATATATAAAAACTCTTTAAAATTTAAATTAAATAATGAAACTAATGATATAATAAGTATCTATTAAAATCCATAGCAATCTTGAAAACGCACGAATATAATATCTGAAAATTAGTTAGATTAATATATCAAGATATGTTGCATAATCGAGAAATACTATTTAAAAATAACTACAAATAATTTAATATATTTTGTAGTAAAATCGTAAAAATGTATAATCTAATCTGATTTGTTTGTTGCGATCAATTACTTGGCACATTTTGAGACGGTGTGATTAAACCATAACGTCTCTATTTTATTTGTGTATCTATGTGCTTAGGAAACACTTTAGAACCAATAAGATACAGTCTTTTATTATTATTGCTATTGGTTTTATATTATTTAATCCCATATATTTAAAAATACAAAAATTAAAACTAAGTTTTAGACATTAAACACATGTAATACACGGAGTTTTAACCTAATATCTTAATAATAATTTATTTGCACATTACCAACTATTATTATACCTATTGAATTTTTAATTATTTAAGATTTTGAGCAACTTCTATCGTGCTAAATTATTTATCATTTCTTAAAAAATATATATAAACATTTACTAATAAAAAAATAAAAAAAAATAGATTTTATGTTAATTAAAAGATATAATAAAAAGATGAAAGTAAAAAATAGATTTTGTAAAATTGATTTAAACTTAAATAAAATTAGGTGTTAGTACCCAAAGGTGTTACACTGATAAAATTAAAAAAAATGGAAGGGTATTTTAGTCATTATATTGATAATTTTGGCGTTAGTACCCAAAGGTGTTACAAAATTGAAACCATAAAAGCTAAACCTGTTAAAAAAAAGTTAGTATCCAAAGGTAAAACTAGCTATAAACCATAGGGTCCATCTGTGTAATTAACTCAATAAAAAATGATATATATTAAAATAATAATATTTTATTGTTTGTATTATATTATTGTTAATAGAATATAGACATATATTTGGAATGTAAATATCTTAGGTGATTGTGTAAATCTCTTTATGAGATTAGGAGATATGTTCCATTGTATATATATTTGAGATAGATGAATGAAGGAGGCAAGGTTGATAATCTAATATGGTATCAGAGCAGTAAAACCCTAACCGATCCTTCTCTGATCGGCACACCCTAACCGATTTCTGGTCTTGAGGTCCTTCACAATAAAACCAAACGGATCAAATTCAATAGAAACACGATTGTCAGTTGTAAAACGGCGAACAGAAATCAAGTTTTTAATTGGGGGAGCATATAGAACTTGATTTAATTTAAACGGTGGGAAGGGTGGTTTTAAAATTTGATTGCCATGTCCAATAACCGGAATAGTTTTGCCATTACCCACTGATGTGCGTGTAGTGTAATATAATTTAGATGTATATTTTAAGTCCTTTTTACACTTTTAGCCAAGTTTTAAATTTATAAAACCCGATATTTACTAACACTAAACACACATATGGGCAAGTGCACCCATCGTGGACGTAGTATAGTGTTGGTAAGATACCGAGGTCGTCCAAGGACACAAGAGCTTTTAGTACCGGTTTATCCTCAACGTCTAATCAAATCAAAAAGTTAGAACAGGTTTTTAAACTAAGAAAATAAAAACTAACTAAATGCTGAAAAATAAAATAAAATAAAAACAGATACACAAGATGAATCACTTGGATCCGACTCGTGTATTAGTATAATCTTTGATTATTTTCGCACTTTTGCACTTGCTTAAGAGATTATCTTAGTTATTATAGTAGGCCCCTCTTTGAAGGCGACGTTACCCTCAACCTATTAGTTTGAGTCAGCAAAGATACAATCCTAAAGGGTTGGATTATTGGAAGATAATGAATTAAGTTATTAATGCAAATTATGGTAGGCCCCGCTTTTGACGGTGACGTTACCCTCGGCTAAGTAGTCTGAGTCAGCAGGGATACAGTCCTAAATAGCCGGGTTATAGTATTAATAGTAGTTAACTTATGAGGGGGTCAAAGAGTTTGGATCCCCGCCATTCAATACCTATGGGCATTGAAGGAGATCCTACTAAATTTGACCCAGGTCCCTTGCAGGACCTCTAAACGCTGAACAAGGGCAAGACCCTTACCAAACCGTTCCCTTAACCCCGACCAGGTAGCCAACATACCTCCATATAGACCGTGGAGATATGAATGGTGAAAATCTTTTATTTTATATAGACAGTAAAATAATGCCAAGACACCACGGACAAACGATAAGGAAAGATCACCTTCAACATAAACAACTAGTTATTAAAGTCATTAATACAAAACCAAATAAAAAGTGCAAAAGATTAAAAATAAAAAGTATTATACTAAACACTTGTCTTCACCAAGTGATGTAAGAGACTTAGGCAAACATGGCCTTGATTGTCAAGAACTCTTACGATCAATCTTGGATCCCGAGACGACTCACACACTCTATGATGGACAATGGATGATGGTGGTGGATGATGGTGGCTGGGCACGGCCCCGTGTCCGCTGGACACGCCCCCGTGCCCGTCTGACACTCTCTCTCTTCATTAATTGTAATTCACAATTACAATTAATGCGCCTGGTGTACTTTCGCCACGCCCCCGTGCTCACCGGACATGGCCCCGTGGTGGGCAATAGAAGCTTCTATAAGTTTGTCTTTTCTGCTGCTTCTTGGGCACGGCCCCGTGCTGGCTGAGCACGGGGCGTGTTCAGTCTTCTGACTTCTCTTTTCTGCTTGGGAGGATGCCGTTGAGGGGTCGGGCAATCCACTTTTGTTCCTTTTCTTGTATTTATGTTAGATTTAGCTGTCTTTTTGCTTCTTTTGTGAATTTGAGCTCATTTCATCCTGAAATTACAAAAGGAAGACAAAAACACTCTTTTTCCAACATTAGTACTTAAAAAGGGTTAGTTTTATGCCTCATTTGATGTAATTTATATGTTGCATTTTACACACATCAAATACCCCCACACTTGAACTTTTGCTTGTCCTCAAGCAAAACTCTTTAATATGTGGCTTACACTCCCAAATGGAATGGGTAGAAGAGAAGGTTTTTGGCTTGTCATAGAGTGTCGGGAATCCAAGATCTTTTTGGGTTTTATTTTTATTTATTTACAATCCTATTCGTTATGATTTATTTAGAACGTTTCATAAGGGAAATTACTTATTTGGGCATAACATGCCTTTTTAAAATTTCATTTATATACAAGTTCACATACCTCACGGGGGATCACTCAACACTCGGCCGAAGGTGTATTTTTAGTGAATCACTCGAGAGCGGTATGGAACTTATTCCTGCCATAAGCTTGCCAAGCAATCAATCCTCCTCCTTTTTAACTTTATACCTTTGTAAATATCAAGAGGGCTTTTTGGGTGAAGGGTTAGGCTTGGGCTAAAGGTGGGTGGTTGGGTTAGTGGTTAGTAAAAGGGCGAAAAGCGTAAAAAGCGTCGGTTTTCGTAAAACACTTTGTTTTAGTGACTTTTTATTTCGAAGTATTTCTCCAAACAAGCTTTTTGTTTTAATAGCTTTGTTTGTTTATTTCAAACTTCATCATTTTTTTAAGTCACACGAAAAACCGAGCTTGTTACTAAAATAAAGGGTGAAAATAAAAAGGGTTTTTGGTGGGTGAAAAGGTTTTAGGGTAAAGAAATGAAAGGTTTAGGCTCAAAGGGGTTAACTAGGGGGGTTTTGGGTAGGTGGTAAAAAAAATTGAAAAATAATGGTGTAGAAAGAAAAATGGTTAGTCCTAATGCCTCCATCATTTACTTACTTGGGTTTAAGTTGGTAAGGACCGGGAATGAATCGTCGTGGCAAGTTCTAGAGTCGTAAGAACCAAGCGGCTATTCACACAAGAAACGAAAAATGAGCATTTAGTCGAAAGATGTAAATTTGTATGCTCAATAAAGGCTCAAAACTCACTTTTGTGGGAATGGGTTTTTATGTGATCAAGTATATATAATCAAATTTTAACTAAGCTTGTCATGCCGTTTCATAATTTTCTTATGTTGGTTCTTGTTATCACGACGCTCTCAGTTGTAAATTTGTAAAAATATAACCTTATTAATCTTAGGATTCCAAACTTAAACTTTAGACAAGTAAAAAAATGAAAATTTTTTGAAAAAATTTGGGGTGTTTAGCTGTTCCAATAGAGTTTTGTGTAAGGCTTGTTATTAGGACTTGCAAAATTTCAAGGTTTTAGCTTCCCCCCCCCCCACACTTAAATTACACATTGTCCTCAATGTGTCCCAAAAATAAATTTTTAGGTTGATTGGATGTGTAATGTGGTGTTAAAAAGCAAAAATTTATGTTACTGGCAGTCTGGACACGGCCCCATGGGGACCGGACACGGCCCCGTGTTCAGGTGCCAGTAACAAAAATTAAAGAAAAGAGACAGAAGCCTGGACACGGGGGCGTGTCTGGTGAACACGGCCCGTGTCCAGTTACCTGAACTGGGCATTTTACTGCAGGGGGTTCAGCACGGGGCCGTGTTGGTTGGACACGGCCCGTGTTGAGCCTTCTGTAATGGAGAAATTTATGTCGGGTTGCCTTGTTCTTGTGCATGGGGCCATTTTTCTCGTTCCCTTTTTCATCCTTTACCACTATGAGTGTGTTTTATTATGAACCATCAAACTTTAAAAACCATCATTTCATTGCAACCATAGAGAGACCTTACATTAAACTAAATATAAAAACAAGGAAATATTAAACCATGGAGTTCTAGCCCATACTTTATTTTAATTAGAAAATTTCCAAGAAGCTACTAATCTTGGTTTAGACAAGGCCTTTTAGAACTCCTTCTTCCGGGTGTGACTTTCCTCACATGTCCGCGAGCCACTCCTCCACCTCCCTTGGGAGGAGAAAAGAAGGCTCATTGGCATTAGTTTGAGGAGTTTCGATTTCCACCGGGATCTCTTGTTGGTGCTCTACGGGAGGTTCCGCCGGAAAGTCTTCCCACCCGGTAGGGTTGTTAATCCCGAGTGCCAGGTTCCAATCCTGTTGTGGAAGGACTGGTTCCATCGGGGGTGCTACAAGAATATTTAACCTCTGGTGCAAGAGGTTAATTTCTTGGAAGCTGCTTTCAAGTCCCACCGTAAGATCGTTAATACGGTCGATTAGGACCTCCTCTACTGACGTCATTTCGTCGAGAGCCTCCCTTAATGCTATCACATAGTGCACAAGCGTAGCTTCAACGGAGGGCCTCCTTCCTCTTCGGCTGTTTGATGAATGCACGGAAGATGTTTCGCTGCTTTCACTTGACATTCTACGAAAAATAAACTGAAAAATAGTTTATTTGATGAAACAGTGTCTGGACACGGCCCCGTGCTCATTGAGCACGGCCCCGTGTTCATCTTTCTGCAGAATTTTGAAGCAAGGAAACTTGAAGTTTTAAGTTATTTTCTGGACTTGTGGGATCTTTCTAAACATTAATAACTTAAAACAATGTTACATAACATATTTTTACCAAGATTCCTTGAACAAAACTCATTAATCCCTACCACAAAGTTTGAAGAATTCAAACTTTTAATGGTAGTACTTAGAGAAAGATGGAGAAGAAGGAAATGGCTAGAAGAGGAAAGGACAAGATGGGTTGTTGGAACCTTCTTTTAGACTTACCTAGGATAGTTGAGAGAAGATTCCTTCAAATCTCTGTCCCAAGTTGGTCCAAATGTGCAGAATTCTTGGCTGCATTTATAGAAAACGACAGCATCCTGGACACGGCCCCGTGTTCGTTGGACACGGCCCCGTGTGCAGGTGGAGTTCTGACACAGTTTGTCCGTATTCTGACGTACTGATCAGAAGGGAATCTTTTGGTGGACACGGGGGCGTGTTGGCTGGATACGGCCCCGTGTCGAGGGACTATTTTATGAAGTTGTCTAGTTTTTTTCAAGGAAATTACCAGTATCGGGTGGCTCTTGATTGGTTGGAACAACCCCAAGGTGCCTAAGATACCTTAATTGTCCTAGACTAAGGCGAGAACGCAAGAGGTTGTCGGTGAGGGTAATTCCTATTTTCATTCTAGGTGGACAAGTCCAACCCTTTCCCGGGCTCTCGTTAAAGAAGGTGTATGCCGAATCGCTCAGGTCTATGTATGCACCGAACGAAGTCGATGGAGAGTCCTTCACGGCACAATCGGCACAGGGACGACTACCGTCCAAGTCTTCGCTAGGTATGAAGGTATTTTTGGGAGCAACGAGTTTGTCGGAATGCGGTTCCAACATTTCTTCATGGTCATCGTCTTGGGGAGGATCAATAAAATCTTTCCTAAGTTCTTTTGACCAATTTAGAAGTAGCTCTTCTAGTTGAAATAACTCGTCAAGGAGCATTTCCCCTAGAATATCTGGCTGGGCGCGTTCGAGGGAGAGATAGTGCTTATTTTTACTTTCGCCCCTCTTAAGGTTATAAGGAATTGGTGGGTCTATGTAGTGGAGCCTATAATTTAGAAAGTAATATTTTAATTCTTCATGTTCGCCTCCACATAATTGACACCACGTACCATAAGAGTGCCGAAAGTAAAAAGAATTACTATCACTCATGTTTATGTCAGAAATTACCAACCGCCGGGATCTAACGGTTCTGTTTTCAGTAAGTGAATCTTGGGCACGGGGGCGCGTTGAGTGAGCACGGCCCCGTGTTCAGCTTACTGTCTGACTTAAAACAGGATTGCCAGTTCCAATGATTGAGCACGGGGGCGTGTTCAACGGGCACGACCCGTGCTGAGCTCTGCAGAAGCTGAAAAACTAAGAAAATCCTAAAAAATTAAAAAGAAAAATAAAAATATGATTAGGCCGTTGATTCCTAACTTTCTTAAAATCCTTGTGTCCCCGGCAGCGGCGCAAAAAACTTGATGTGCGTGTAGTGTAATATAATTTAGATGTATATTTTAAGCCCTTTTTACAATTTTAGCCAAGTTTTAAATTTATAAAACACGATATTTACTAACACTAAACACACATATGGGCAAGTGCACCCATCGTGGACGTAGTATAGTGTTGGTAAGATACCGAGGTCGTCCAAGGACACAAGAGCTTTTAGTACCAGTTTATCCTAAACGTCTAATCAAATCAAAAAGTTAGAAAAGGTTTTTAAACTAAGAAAATAAAAACTAACTAAATGCTGAAAAATAAAATAAAATAAAAACAGATAGACAAGATGAATCACTTGGATCCGACTCGTGTATTAGTATAATCTTTGATTATTTTCGCACTTTTGCACTTGTTTAAGAGATTATCTTAGTTATTGTAGTAGGCCCCTCTTTTGAAGGTGACGTTACCCTCAACCCAGTCGTTTGAGTCAGCAAGGATATAATCCTAAAGGGTTGGATTATTGGAAGATAATGAATTAAGTTATTAATGCAAATTATAGTAGGCCCCGCTTTTGGCGGTGACGTTACCCTCGGCTAAGTAGTCTGAGTCAGTAGGGATACAGTCCTAAATAGCCAGGTTATAGTATTAATAGTAGTTAACTTATGAGGGGGTCAAAGAGTTTGGATCCCCGCCATCCAATACCTATGGGCATTGAAGGAGATCCTACTAAATTTGACCCAGGTCCCTTGCAGGACCTCTAAACGCTGAACAAGGGCAAGACCCTTACCAAACCGTTCCCTTAACCCCCGACCAGGTAGCCAACATACCTCCATATAGACCGTGGAGATATGAATGGTGAAAATCTTTTATTTTATATAGACAGTAAAATAATGCCAAGACACCACGGACAAACGATAAGGAAAGATCACCTTCAACATAAGCAACTAGTTATTAAAGTCATTAATACAAAACCAAATAAAAAGTGCAAAAGATTAAAAATAAAAAGTATTATACTAAACACTTGTCTTCACCAAGTGATGTAAGAGACTTAGGCAAACATGGCCTTGATTGTCAAGAACTCTTACGATCAATCTTGGATCCCGAGACGACTCACACACTCTATGATGGACAATGGATGATGGTGGTGGATGATGGTGTTATGGTGGTGGTGGGTGGTGGATGAAGTGTGAGAGAGGTGGTGTGCCAAGGGATGAGTTGAAATGAAACCAAGCACTCCTATTTATTGGCTGAACAGAAGGCTGGGCACGGCCCCCTGTCCACTGGACACGCCCCCGTGCCCGTCTGACACTCTCTCTTCATTAATTGTAATTCGCAATTACAATTAATGCGCCTGCTGTACTTTCGCCACGCCCCCGTGCTCACTGGACACGGCCCCGTGGTGGGCAATAGAAGCTTCTATAGGTTTGTCTTTTCTGCTGCTTCTTGGGCACGGCCCCGTGCTGGCTGAGCACGGGGCGTGTTCAGTCTTCTGACTTCTCTTTTCTGCTTGGGAGGATGCCGTTGAGGGGTCGGGCAATCCACTTTTGTTCCTTTTCTTGTATTTATGTTAGATTTAGCTGTCTTTTTGCTTCTTTTGTGAATTTGAGCTCATTTCATCCTGAAAATACAAAAGGAAGACAAAAACACTCTTTTTCCAACATTAGTACTTAAAAAGGGTTAGTTTTATGCCTCATTTGATGTAATTTATATGTTGCATTTTACACACATCACCCACAAGAATATTTTTGAAAATACCATCATTAAAAAAAGCAGAGAAATTGTCCCTCGCCAACCCCACATGAATGTGCTTCGAAGTTTGTGGTTGTTTCGTCATAAATACAAGTCGGATGGTACATTAGAACAGTATAAAGCACGTTTGGTTTGTGATGGGAGTAACCAACAGATTGGGGTGGATTGTGGGGATACTTTTAGTCCGGTTGTTAAACCGGCCACTATTCGCACTGTTTTATCACTTGCATTATCTCAATCGTGGAAGATTCACCAGTTGGATGTTACAAACGCGTTTCTACACGGTAATTTACAAAAGACAGTTTATATGTATCAGCCTATGGGTTTCCGTCATCAACAGTTTCCTGATCATGTATGTCTTCTCAAGAAGTCTCTGTATGGGTTGAAACAGGCGCCACTGCATGGTACCAATCATTTACAGATTTTGTTATCTCTATTGGGTTTCGACAGAGTCGTTGTGATCACTCTCTATTTGTTTATCATCATGGCACTGATGTGGCTTATTTACTTATATACGTCGACGACATCATTCTTACCACCTCTACGGATCATCTTCGGGATCATCTTATGCGTCGATTAGGTGTCGAATTTGCTATGAAAGATCTCGGCCCTCTCAGTCACTTTCTTGGGGTTCAAGTTACTCGCACAGCAAATACTATGTTTCTCTCTCAGCAACAATACACCAATGAAATCATTGAATGAGCCGGTATGACTTCTTGTAATCCGGTTGCCATAGGAGTTGATTGAAATCCGAAACTAAGTGCTACATCTAGTCCGGAATCTGACAACCCAACTCAGTACCGTAGTTTGGCTGGTGCACTACAGTATTTGACTTTTACTAGGCCTGACATCAGCTATTCAGTTCAGCAGGTGTGTATATACATGTACTCTCCTCGTATTGATCACTGGAATGTTCTTAAACGGATTATTCGCTACTTAAAGGGCACCTCATCTTTTGGGCTTACTTTGGGATCTGTTGGTAATTTCTCTCTTCGTGCATACACGGATGCGGACTGGGCTGGGTGTCCTGACACACGTAGATCTACATCCGGGTACTGTGTTTATCTTGGCTCAAATTTATTATCATGGTCTTCCAAACGTCAGGCTGTTGTCTCTCGTTCTAGTGCTGAAGCTGAGTATAGGGGTGTTGCCAATGTGGTGGCTGAATTGTCTTGGCTTCGTAATCTGTTATTGGATCTTCACAGACCGATGCTTAAGGCTAGTATTGTTTTTTGTGACAACATCAGTGTTGTATACCTCTCAGGGAATCCGGTTCAACATCAGCGTATCAAACATATTGAATTGGACATCCATTTTGTTCGTGAATTTGTTCAGCGCGGGCAGGTTCGCGTCTTACATGTTCCCTCCAGATTTCAAATTGCAGACATTTTCACTAAAGGCTTGCCTCGTATTCTGTTTGATGATTTTCGGTCCAGTCTCAACATTCGGCCACCTCAAGCTTCGACTGCGGGGGTGTAATAGAATATTGACATATATTTGGAATGTAAATATCTTAGGTGATTGTGTAAATCTCTTTATGAGATTAGGAGATATGTTCCATTGTATATATATATTTGAGATAGATGAATGAAGGAGGCAAGGTTGATAATCTAATAAGTGTAACTAACTAGCAATAAGATCCTTACGCGTTAAGGTGCGGGTACAATAAGATCCAATGGATTAGTCTAACGTTATGTCTTTCTAAACGTTGACGGAAGAAAGACTGATTTGCACTTGAGGAATACATTGTTCTTCGATGCACAAAGAAAGGGGTCCATGGGATATGTAAAATGTGTCTTGAATTTTCATCAACATGAATATCTTGAAGACTTATTGATGTTTAGAACAAATGAAAATGATTAAGGACCATGTAAGCCAACTCTTGGATATGGGGATATATAAAGAAAATGAAAACCCACGCTTCAATCATACTTGCTTATGATACAACTTTTTTTATTGTCTGCGTAAAAAACGAGTTTTTCGAGTTTTTAGGACCTGTGCGTTGAGGTAGTACTATCGTACCAAACAAGAAATAGACATAAAAATGTTGAACCACACACGTACGTTACGGAGTTTTAACTTGTTGAATTTATATCGAATCGTAAAACATTATCATGAAATAGTATAACTAAATAACCTTTTCAAATTATTTAAAATATTATATTGTTCTAAAAGATACTGAAGTGTTCATAAAAAAGCTCTTAAACATAGATTTTAACAGTTCAACTAAACTAAATGTAAGACCCTTAGTCCATTTATACGATTTTCATATTGTTTTCGACTATGATTATTTAATTATGCTTACACATACATTACTAATTATGCATTTCTTAAAAACTTTTAAGAATTTACTCAATTCAACATTTTGTAAAACATTCGCCGTTTAAAAATGTGACGACAAATCATTTCGCGGAAGCTTGAATCTTGATTGTGTTCGGTTCTTTATCGAGCTTGATCGTCCTCCGGCACCGCATATTAAACCTACCATTCATAAAAACATGAATTCTTTTAGTCATATGATGTTTAAAACGAGTCTAAACGAGTTCACAACGCAAAACAAACAATATAGCAGCTTCGGTGAGTTTGATACCCGTCGCGTGCTGCGACCACAAAGCTTGTGGCTGTCGTGTGCCGCGAGGCCTCTGTTTCGACAGAAAGATTGCAGCCAGATGCTGCATTTTCTAGCCAAACCCATTTTTTTACGAAAACGAGCATAACTTGCTCATTTTTTATCCGATTTGACACACGTTTCTTCCTACGTGATCGTAATTTAATTCTCCATCATATGGAGTCAACATCCTACATTCGGATTGACAAAATTTTAGACTTTTAAGCCTTCGGCTTAAAATGTAGTTACTAACTTTTGACCCGTTTATGTATTAATCAAACATGTTGTTTGATCCCAATGTTCGATATTATCAATCATATTAGGTTCAAATCCCGGGTTTATATACATTCTTAAACCCGTTTTAAATAAAATGCTCATTTTGACCCGTTAAGGGTATTTAAGCATTTTTCCGCATAATTCGTGCTCCATTACTTCCTAGCATCTTATTTCCACATTACTTATCAATCGATCTTCCACCACCATGATAATTGTGGCAGATTTAATGTGGGGATTTATATAGTCCGAGTTTTACCCCTCGGATCATTATTTTACGGCAAAGACTCCTATAGAGTCATTTGACCAAAGATTTATATCTTTCACTTTTCATACTATTCTAAGTATTTATTTAATCATAAAACTCGTTTTCAAACAACCTTTAAAGGTCGTTTGCACAATTTAGCTTATAAGGGCGTTTTGGTCCATTTTAGCCTTTCATTTACGATGAAAGACTTTTGAAAGCATGTTTAACCCAAAATCCCTCTTTTTAACTTTGATTTAGTTTGAAAAATCATTATGTTTTCATATCACAATGACCATCATTTGAATCATTCGGTTTACTCATTAAAGTAACCAAATGACTATTTTGACTTCATTTAACTCTCAATGAATCTTTCGTTCCAAATGAGTCGTTAACCTATTACACATACCTGGCTGGATCAATATATTGACCCATTTCAATACCTTGCCTTAATAGCCGCTAAGTAATAGCGATGCAAATATCCATTCGATATTTATTCCTATAATCATACAACTCGACAAACCATTAGTCGATATTGTCAAAAGGTGATATTTTCACCTTTTGACCCTTTTTGTCTAAATGACCGTGTATTTTTGCGAGATGAATTTATTATCATCTCGTCTACCTGACTCGTACCGGTTTACACCGTACGGTCATTTTACTTATAAACCAATTTCTTAACTCTTTTGACCCATTATGGCTTACGCCATAAAGTGCCTTTCAAAAACTAACGGTTATCGTCAACGTGTGATCGAATTAACGTTTTCCCTTATTATTTATGTTGGTTTACCCTATAAGGTAACCACTCGAAACTCTTTATTTATTAGTCATTGCATGACTAAATAATTGTATTAGCTCTTTTTAACCATTCAACATGGTTTATCATTATTGCCTTTTGTTTTGAACCACACATGTCGTGTCGAAACATCATAATTCAAACATGACTTTCTATTATTCAAAACCTATAAACCAATAGGTATTCAATAAATAGAGTGTAAGCTTTACTTACCTAGCATCTAGATTATGCTTTTCCTTCATTCTTGATTAAGTTTGACCCACTTCCTTCCCAAGCTTTCACCTAGCTCGTCAAGCGTCAAACTATCATTGTAATTTGTAAGATGGTTAGACTCGTCATAATCATTCACGACTATTCCAACCTACGATCTTTATGTCGAAATTATCATTCGATCATATAAAAGGTCATTTTGACTTTTAAAAAGTCAAACTGCCTATTGACAAAAGTAATTACACGATGTAGCGTAACTACTCGTTTTATTACTTTGCCACTATACGGTAAGCATCCTTATTATGCTACCATTTTAACTACTTATGAAATCAAGTTATTGTAATCGAATTTCATTCGATTAACACATGATGATATCAAACATCATTTTGATCATAATATATCATCATTTTCATTTTATCATACTAATCCCTTTCCTAGCAAGTATGATCATGTACTCAAACATACAATTCGTTCAAGTATTTCCTGATTACTATCAGATATGATGATTCTAATCATAATTATATCATCAAATTCATCATATGATTAATACCCACTTATCCTAGTGTGGTAATTCATCAAATCATTCAATTCATAGCATCATATGTATAATATATAAAAGGTCATTTTGACTTTTAAAAAGTCAAACTGCCTATTGACAAAAGTAATTACACGATGTAGCGTAACTACTCGTTTTATTACTTTGCCACCATACGGTAAGCATCCTTATTATGCTACCCTTTTAAGTACTTATGAAATCAAGTTATTGTAATCGAATTTCATTCGATTAACACAGGATGATATCAAACATCATTTTGATCATAATATATCATCATTTTCATTTTATCATACTAATCCCTTTCCTAGCAAGTATGATCATGTACTCAAACATACAATTCGTTCAAGTATTTCCTGATTACTATCAAATATGATGATTCTAATCATAATTATATCATCAAATTCATCATATGATTAATACCTACTTATCCTAGTGTGGTAATTCATCAAATCATTCAATTTATAGCATCATATGTATAATTTTCACTAAGGGTTTTGTTCCTAAGTAAGTATACATCACTAATTAAATCATAGCTTCAATATTTCATTCATAATTCGCGATTATGACGATTATTCAACTTTCACAACTTCATAAATCATCAAAATTTGACATACCTTATGATCCCCTAGCTTGGGTGATCATTAATTCACGTTCAATTATGAAATTAGACTTCATTTGAGCCTTCAATTTGATGATTTTATGGTGATTAGGGTTTTGAACTCCTGGGGAGTTCTTCTTGGTCGAACAGAACACACATATGTGTTTGTTTTGTTTTAAAGTTCTTTTTATTAAATAAACTTTCAAGTTTATCCACTTTGTCCCCTCATGTTTGGTTAGTTTATTAAGTAGGCCACAACCCACTTAATTTCAATAATGTTCCCTCTAATTAACTAGGTTAAACATTCCTAGTTAACTTAGTGGGTCTGGGGAATTTATGACTCAGTTTTTTTAAGTCCTGTTAACTTGGGCCTTATATAAAATTTATTTCCCAAAAGCATTCTTTTTCCTTTTTATTAAATATTAGATTTAGTAATATAAATCTTAATATTTTCCGGGTTAATTTTACCACTAGCGGTAATTTACCCGTCTTTTAGTATTAACGTGGTTTGATTACCAAACCCGTTTTCGGGCTGTTACAAGTCTATCCCCCTTAAAGAGGTTTCGTCCTCGAAACCTTTCTTTCATAGTTCATTGAGTTTTAAACTCAATGCATTTGACCTGAGTAATCTTTTAATCATTACTCATACTTTAACCAATTGTTAGTACTACCAGAAAAGTATGGTAATATCTTTTGGTTACAAATCAATGTGCGTCTTTCATACAAAATAACGCAACTCCAAATAACGAAATTTCGTTATTTTAACCAACTTGGTTGACTTAGCGAAATCCATTGCTTTTATACTTTCGGACTCTTTATGAATCCGTTATTTTAACCTGTTCAGAGGTCTTTAGTTAAATCTTTCACTTTTAACAAACAAACTATTTTGTTTGAATTGACTTCCCGACACTTCGCTTGGGTTGTCTCATGATCCCTCAAAATAGGTGATCAGTATTTTCTGTTAGTGAGGTCTCATGGGCCGTCACTTTTATCTTGTATCTAATGATTTTGTTTATTCCACGCTATACTCATAATAAATAGCGTACTCTCCAAATTCTTAATTTGAATTTCGACCTTCACCGGTCTCACTAACTCGACTTATTAGTCCAGTTACTTTATACCCATCGCTCGGGCTATAATGTGATTATACTTCACATAACTTTTCTTGACCGTGATCTTGTCACGTCATGTTTAAGTTTATGTCAACTTTTCTTTTTCAAAAATATTGCTTTTTTGAATATATCGTCTTGCACCTATCAGTGTCAAGGCCTATATCTTTAATATTTACTATTTAAATTCCTATCAGAATTCATATTTATAAAAACATTATTTCTTACTAAAACTGAAGTTTTAGTTTAGCATCTTCTCTTTAACTTTTGCCAATTATTTATACCAGGATATTGACAATTAAGAATTTATTCTTTTGTAGTCTTGGTTTTACACGAGGATTCTCAACTGGTTCCCTCGCTTGTCGAAGTAACCCGTAGGTTCTTTCACTTTGCCTCGTGGGCTATTTCTTTAGGCTTTTACCTTGTTAAGGCAAGGCCCTTATAGTTCATTTCGTTTTATTTATGGCCCCCAAGGGTCATTTTGGTCCTGTAGACCTTTTCTTACTCATGTCATTCTTAAATTATATGTTTGGTGTCAAGGCACCTTATTTATGTTTGAAAATCCATTGGTTTCAAGTTTAAGATACGTTAACCTTGACTGTAGTTCGTGACTACAATCATTTTATTTCGGATCATTCTCCTGACTCTATGACTTCTCACGTCATTTATGCGTCAGTTCGTCTTATGCTCACCGTTATCTGGTTTGCATATACGAGTCATCAACTTGGCCATTTAATCATGTAAATCTATTGATTTTGTTTATTCCACGCTATCCTCATAATAAATAGCGTACTCTCCAAATTCTTAATTTGAATTTCGACCTTCACCGGTCTCACTAACTTGACTTATTAGTCCAGTTACTTTATACCCATCGCTCGGGCTATAATGTGATTATACTTCACATAACTTTTCTTGACCGTGATCTTGTCACGTCATGTTTAAGTTTATGTCAACTTTTCTTTTTCAAAAATATTGCTTTTTTGAATATATCGTCTTGCACCTATCAGTGTCAAGGCCTATATCTTTAATATTTATTATTTAAATTCCTATCAGAATTCATATTTATAAAAACATTATTTCTTACTAAAACTGAAGTTTTAGTTTAGCATCTTCTCTTTAACTTTTTCCAATTATCTATACCAGGATATTGACAATTAAGAATTTGGTCTTTTGTAGTCTTGGTTTTACACTAGGATTCTCAACTGGTTCCCTCGCTTGTCGAAGTAACCCGTAGGTTCTTTCACTTTGCCTCGTGGGCTATTTCTTTAGGCTTTTACCTTGTTAAGGGAAGGCCCTTATAGTTCATTTCGTTTTATTTATGGCCCCCAAGGGTCATTTTGGTCCTGTAGACCTTTTCTTACTCATGTCAATTTATACGATTTTCATATAGTTTTCGATTTTCATATAGTTTTCGACTATGATTATTTAATTATGCTTACACATACATTACTAATTATGCATTTCTTAAAAACTTTTAAGAATTTACACAATTCAACATTTTGTAAAACATTCGTCATTTAAAAATGTACGACAAATCATTTCGCGGAAGCTTGAATCTTGATTGTGTTCGGTTCTTTATCGAGCTTGATCGACCTCCGGCACCGCATATTAAACCTACCATTCATAAAAACATGAATCGTTTTAGTCATATGATGTTTAAAACGAGTCTAAATGAGTTCGCAACGCAAAACAAACAATACAGCAGCTTCGGCTGAGTTTGATACCCGTCGCGGCACGCGACCGGATTTGAGACATTTCTCGCGTGCCGCGACAGCTGTTGCATGCTGCTACCACAAAGCTTGTGGCCGTCGTGTGCCGCGAGGCCTTTGTTTCGACAGAAAGATTGCAGCCAGATGTTACATTTTCCAGCCAAACCCATTTTTACGAAAACGAGCATAACTTGCTCATTTTTTATCCGATTTGACTTATGTTTCTTCCTACGTGATCGTAATTTAATTCTCCATCATATGGAGTTAACATCCTACATCCGGATTAACAAAATTTTAGACTTTTAATCCTTTGGCTTAAAATGTAGTTACTAACTTTTGACCCGTTTATGTATTAATCAAACAAACATGTTGTTTGACCCCAATTTCTCATGAACCTTATATTTTCGATATTGTTTATCATATTAGGTTCAAATCCCGGGTTTATATACATTCTTAAACCCGTTTTAAATAAAATGCTTATTTTGACCTGTTAAGGGCATTTTTCCGCATAATTCGTGCTCCATTACTTCCTAGCATCTTATTTCCACATTACTTATCAATCGATCTTCCATCACCAATATAATTGTGGTGGATTTAATGTGGGGATTTATATAATCCGAGTTTTACCACTCGGATCATTATTTTACGGCAAAGACTCCTATAGAATCGCTTGACCAAAGATTTATATCTTTCACTTTTCATACGTATTCTAAGTGTTTATTTAATCATAAAACTCGTTTTCAAACAACCTTTAAAGGTCGTTTGCACAATTTAGCTTACAGGGCGTTTTGGTCCATTTTAGCCTTTCATTTATGTTGAATGACTTTTGAAAGCATGTTTAACCCAAAATCCCTCTTTTTAGCTATGATTTGATTTGAAAAGTCATTATGCTTTCAAATCACAATGAGCATCATTTGAATCATTCGGTTTACTCATTAAAGTAACCAAATATCTATTTTGACTTCATTTAACTCTTAGTGAACCTTTCGTTCCAAATGAGTCGTTAACCTATTACACATACCTGGCTTGGATCAATATATTGAGCCATTTCAATACCTTGCCTTAATAGCCTCTAAGTAATAGCGATGCAAATATCCATTCGATATTTATTCCTATAATCATACAACTCGACAAACAATTAGTCGATATTGTCAAAGGGTGATATTTTCACCTTTTGACCCTTTTTGTCTAAATGACCGTGTAGTTTTGCGAGATGAATTTATTATCTTCTCGTCTACCTGACTCGCACCGGTTTACACCGTACGATCATTTTACTTATAAACCAATTTCTTAACTCTTTTGACCCATTTTGTCTTACGCCATAAAGTGCCTTTCAAAAACTAACGGTTATCGTCAACGTGTGATCGAATTACCGTTTTACCCTTATTAGTTATGTTGGTTTACCCTATAAGGTAACCACTCGAAACTCTTTATTTATTAGTCATTGCATGACTAAATAATCGTTTTAGCTCTTTTTAACCATTCAACATGGTTTATCATTATTGCCTTTTGTTTTGAACCACACATGTCGTGTCGAAACATCATAATTCAAACATGACTTTCTGTTATTCATAATCTATAAACCAATAGGTATTCAATAAATAGAGTGTAAGCTTTACTTACCTAGCATCTAGATTATGCTTTTCCTTCATTCTTGATTCGTTTGATCCGCTTCCTTCCCAAGCATTCACCTAGCTCGTCAAGCGTCAAACTATCATTGTAATTTGTAAGATGGTTAGACTCGTCATAATCATTCACGACTATTCCATCCTACGATCTTTATGTCGAAATTATCATTCGATCATATAAAAGGTCATTTTGACTTTTAAAAAGTTAAACTGCCTATTGACAAAAGTAATTACACGATGTAGCTTAACTACTCGTTTTATTACTTTGCCACTATACGGTAAGCATCCTTATTATGCTACTGTTTTAACTACTTATGAAATCAAGTTATTGTAATCGAATTTCATTCGATTAACACATGATGATATCAAACATCATTTCGATCATAATATATCATCATTTTCATTTTATCATACTAATCCCTTTCCTAGCAAGTATGATCATGTACTCAAATACAAAATTTGTTCAAGTATTTCCTGATTACTACCAGATATGATGATTCTAATCATAATTATATCATCAAATTCATTATATGATTAATACCTACTTATCCTAGTGTGGTAATTCATCAAATCATTCAATTCATAGCATCATATGTATAATTTTCACTTAAGGTTTTGTTCCTAAGCAAGTATACATCACTAACTAAATCATAGCTTCAATAATTCATTCATAATTCGTGATTATGATGATTATTCAAATTTCACAATTTCATAAATCATCAAAATTTGACATAGCTTATGATCCCCTAGCTTGGGTGATCATTAATTCACGTTCATTTGTGAATTTAGACTTCGTTTGAGCCTTCAATTTGATGATTTTATGGTGATTAGGGTTTTGAACTCCTGTGGAGTTCTTCTTGGTCGAACAGAACATACATATGTGTGTGTTTTGTTTTAAAGTTCTTTTTATTAAATAAACTCAAGTTTATCCACTTTGGCCCCTCATGTTTGGTTAGTTTATTAAGTAGGCCACAACCCACTTAATTTCAATAATGTTCCCTCTAATTAACTAGGTTAAACATTCCTAGTTAACTTAGTGGGCCTGGAGAATTTATGACTCAGTTTATTTTAAGTCCCGTTAACTCGGACCTTCTATAAACTTTATTTCCCAAAAGCATTATTTTTCCCTTTTTATTAAATATTATATTTAGTTATATAAATTCTAATATTCTTCGGGTTAATTTTACCACTAACGATAATTACCCGTTTTTTAGTATTAATGTGGTTTGATTACCAAACCCGTTTTCAGGGTGTTACACTAAACTACAAATATACGATAAAAATGCAAATTTGAGATATTATAAGGATCTAAGTAAAAATAACCCAAATTAATAAATTATTCGTCTCCTCACATAGCCTTTTCAATATTAATATTAATCACATAGATCATTTTATT